>NC_031990.1:84032718-84034571 GCF_001879085.1 Nicotiana attenuata
TACGTTTCTCCGTAGTCCGTAGTTTCGTTAGGTTTACAAACGTTGGTAGTAGAAGTCGGACTAACTCCGTACTTTAGTTAGTTTTTATTTACGTAGGTGTCAGGTGCTCTTCGCGTTCGCGAAGTGCACAGGCCTGCTGGCTTTGCATTCGCGAAGGCACTTCCCAGCCAAGCCTACGCGTTCATGTCCATGTGTCGTGTTCGCGATGAAGGACCGTCTCTCCTCCCAGTATTCCCCAAGCCTACGCGTTCGCGTGAGGCCTTTCGCGTTCGCAAAGGGCAGTCCCCTCAAGCCCTCACGTTCGCGATCCACTTCTCGGGTTCGCGTAGAGTACCAGCCCCAGCCCAAATTTTTCCCCTAGAGGCTTCGCGATGGAGAACACAAGAAGAAAAACCAGCAGTTCAACAAGTCCAGAAATGGTCCGAAACCAATTCGAAACTCACCCGAGCCCTCGGGCTCCAATCCGAACATTCACATAAATATAATAACATCATACAAACTTGTTCACTACCTCAAATCATCAAAATAACATCAAATAACAAGAATCAAATGTTAAAACTCAAGGATTTCAACTTGAAAACTCATTTTTCACAATCCTTCACAAAATGCGCCGGAACGCGCTCGGGTCACCCCGGACCCCAACCGAATGTGCTTACAAGTCCAAAAACATCATACGAACCTACCGGAATCGTCAAAACACCGATCCGAGGTCGTTTACCAAGAACGTTGACCGCGGTCAACTCTAGTTGTTTTTAAAGCCAAAAATCATTTTGTTTTTTAAATGTAAAAACTTTCCGAAAAACAACACGGACCACGCAAGCAAGTCATATAACATCAAATGAAGCTATGAGAGGCCTCGGAACGCGAAAATAAGGGCTAGTACTCAAAATGACCTATCGGGTGGTTACATTACTTTAGGCCTTTCTTGAATGAATGGTTTAAGGGAGACAAAAAAATGATATTAACGATATGTACAATCGTCGCATGTTATATATGTCTTGAAAAGCAAGATTCATTTTGACTATTTAAATCGTGTCATTGATATTTGATAGGGCTGTCAAAATAAGCCTAAGCCCAACTAACCTGCCCAACGTGCCCAAATTTTAATGGGTTGGGCAAAGAGCTATTTTACTCCTGGGTCTATTTGGGTTGTGCCAAGTTGACCCGCCACTATGCAATAGCCCAAACTAACCCGTCAAATAGCCCATATGTGCCCGTGTAGCTCCACCCCAAAGTCTTCCCACATTTGTCCAAGTCTTTCTTCTGCCGCCTCACTGATGCGTATGAGTTATTTCTTTTTTTAGTGAAAGAGTTATTCTTTTAATCTCTTAATTTGCGACCTGTACTTAATATCAATTCTTTCTTCTTCGACACCTAAGAAGTTGTGCTTCGATATTAGTATTTTATTTTTCTTCTTATTGAACATTAATTAGGTTGAAACAAGTTACTAATCTATTTGATGGGTTTCTTGATTGGATCTTCGTTAGCAAAACGAAGTTGACTAATTTTTATTAGTAATTACAAATTATTTATGAATGTAAAAATACTTCAGTCTTCATGGACCAATAATACTAAATAATGATAAATTGAGTTAATTATGAATAAAATTGTGCTTTTTTGACAATATAGAACAAACTGTGTTTTTTTTGATTCGACAATGTGCTTTGAGTAATACTTTAAAAACTCGTTTTAAAGGTTAGTAGTGTTTATTTTAAAACAAATTGCAAATCCAAAATGCTGACTAAGCAAATAATTTAAGTACTATGGTTGTGCGCATATATATATATATATATATATATATATATATATATATATATATATATATATATATATATATATATATACACACACAC
>NC_031990.1:84034671-84098739 GCF_001879085.1 Nicotiana attenuata
GGGGAAATAACGCTAGACTCCAAGCTAGGAGAAATGTACCCGCTCCCATTGTAAATCAGGAAAACCCTATCGATGATTTTAATGATGATATTGATTTTGATAGGGTAGGAAGAGGTAGGAGGGGACAAAGAGGAAGACTAGAAGATGATAATATAAGTAGTATAAAGATGAAGATGCCATCTTTCAAGGGAACAAGGGGGAGACTTGTACCCTGATGAGAAAAGTGGAAGCCATCTTTGACTGCCACAACTATTCGGAGGGTAAGAAGGTTAAACTTGTTGTTGTGGAGTTTTCTGATTATGCAGCAATCTGGTGGAAAAAGCTTTATAGGGACAGATTGCAAGAAGGACAAGCTGTCGTTGCTACGTGGGCTGAGATGAAGAGGGTAATGAGGAAGAGATTTGTGCCATCACACTTTCAAAGAGATCTACAACAACGTCTTCAAACTTTGAGGCAAGGGTCCATGTCTGTAGATGAGTACTTTAAGGCTATGGAAATGGCTATGATCCAAGCTAATTGTATGGAGGAAGAGGAGGCTACAATGGCTAGGTTTTTGAATGGTTTAAATAAGGAAATAGCTGACGAATTACAACAATATGTAACTTTAGATGAGTTAGTTGAATTAGCTGTAAAGGTAGAAAGACAAAACAAAAGGAGACAGCAATCTAGCTCATGGAAATGCCGGCCAACTACTATTCCAAAGAAGCAATGGCCGAAATCTGAGGAGACGCCTACTCTTAAATTCCGTGAAGACAAGGGCAGGAGCAAATTGGAATCCAAGGATGAGGGTAAGCCTTTTATGCCTAAAACTTCTACTTCTACTTCTTCTATTCGATGTCTCAAGTGTCAAGGGAGAGGGCATAAGGCTTATGAATGCCCAAGTAGAAGAAACATTCTAATCAAAGAGGATGGGGGATATGAGAGTGAAAAAAGTGAACCAAGTGAAGAACAAGATGAAAACTTTGTAGAGAGTGAAGAAGGAGAAGAGATGGAGTACATTGATAGTGGGGTGAATTTTGTGGTTAGGAGGCTTATGCACATTAATTTGGGTGACTCTAATGAAGAACAAAGGGATAACATATTCCATACTCGGTGCAGGATTAAAGATAAAATTTGTTCCATGATAATTGATAATGGGAGTTGTGCTAATGTTGTGAGTGCATATTTGGCGGAAAAGTTAGGGTTGGAATGGACGAAGCACCCTAGACCTTATAGGTTGCAATGGTTCAATGATAGTGGAGAGGTCAAGGTGAATAAGCAATGCATGGTCTCCTTTAAGATTGGAAGGTACATTGACGAAGTTCTATGTGATATAGTACCCTTGCAAGCTTGTCATATCTTGTTGGGGCGCCCGTGACAGTATGATAGGAGTGCTTTTCACGATGGGAGGAAAAATAGATACTCTCCTGAGCATAATGGCAAGAAGTACATTCTTGCACCTTTAACTCCTTCCCAAGTGTATGAAGATCAAAAAAAGATGAAAGAATCAATGGGGAAACATGGGGAGAGATCAAAACGAGAGACTAAAGGGAAAGAAAAAGAGGGAAATTATGAAATGAGGTGTGAGGAGAGAGAAGGCAGCAATGAGAGAAAGGAAAGGGTGGGGAAGAGTGAAAAAAAAAGCATTGGTGAGAGAAAAGAGGCTAAGATTGAAAAAAAAAGTGAGCCTTGCAAAAGCCAAAGAGTGTTTAATTGCAACAAAAGAGGGGCTGCCTATTATCTTGCTCACTTATAAGGAAGTTCTGCTTAATAATGATTCACTAACATCCTCTTTGCCTAGTGTTATTTCTAACCTTTTGCAGAATTTTGAAGATGTTTTTCCTGAGGATCTTCCTAAAGGTTTACCACCTTTAAGAGGAATAGAGCATCAAATTGATTTTGTGCTGGGATCACAAATTCCTAATAGGCCTGCTTATAGGAGCAATCCCGAAGAAACAAAAGAATTGCAAAGACAAGTAGAGGAGCTGCTTGATAAGGGATTTGTAAGAGAAAGCATGAGTCCATGTTCTGTGCCCGTGCTTTTGGTGCCAAAGAAGGATGGCACTTGGAGGATGTGCGTGGACTGCCGCGCCATCAATAAAACAACGGTAAAGTATAGCCATCCTATTCCTCGTTTAGATGATATGCTTGACCAATTGCATGGTTCTCAAATATTCTCTAAAATTGATTTGAAGAGTGCATATCACCAAATTAGAATGAATCCTAGAGATGAGTGGAAAACTGCCTTTAAAACCAAATATGGATTGTATGAATGGTTAGTGATGCTTTTCGGGTTAACTAATGCAGCTAGTACATTCATGAGGTTAATGAACCATATCTTTAAGGATTTTCATGGAAAATTTGTAGTCGTTTATTTTGATGATATTCTGATCTTTTCTAAATCTTTAGAAGAGCATGTCGAACATTGAAACAAGTTTGTAATGTGCTTAGGGAGCAACAATTGTATGCAAATCTATCCAAGTGCACTTTTTGTGTAGATAAGGTAGTTTTCTTGGGTTTTGTTGTGAGTTCTAGAGGTGTTGAGGTAGATGAAGATAAAATCAAAGCGATTAAAGATTGGCCTACACCTAAGAGCATTACTGAAGTTAGAAGTTTTCATGGACTTGCCAGCTTTTATATGAGATTTGTTAGAGATTTTAGTTCAATTGCTGCACCTTTAACTGAATTCATTAAGAAGGATAAGGTCTTTAATTGGGAAAAAGAACAAGAGCATGCATTTAATATTTTGAAGAATAAATTGTGTTCTGCTCCTTTGTTACAAATACCCGATTTTAATAAGTCCTTTGAAATTGAATGTGATGCATCTGGTAGAGGTATTGGGGCCGTTTTAATGCAAGATTCTAAACCAATAGCTTGTTTTAGCGAGAAGTTGAATGGGGCTGCATTGAATTATTCTACTTATGATAAAGAATTGTATGCCTTGGTAAGGGCTCTTGCTACATGGCAACATTATTTGTGGCCAAAGGAGTTCGTGATAAAAACTGACCATGAGTCCTTAAGATACTTGAAAAGCCAAGGTAAATTGAGTAGAAGACATGCCAAATGGGTTGAATTCATTGAGACATTTCCTTATGTGATTAGCTACAAGCAACGTAAAGACAATATAGTTGTTGATGCGCTTTCAAGAAGGTACGCTCTTCTTTCTACTCTTACTTCTAAATTGATGGGATTTGATCATATTAAGGATTTATATGTTGATGATTCTGATTTTGATGTAGCATTTTCGGCATGTTTAAATGGGCCTTTTGAGAAGTATAATCTGAAAGATGGGTTTCTTTTAAAGAGAATAAGCTTTGTGTCCCTAATTGTTCTTTGCGAGAAGTTTTTGTGAGGGAAGCACATTGTGGGGGGCTTATGGGACACTTTGGTGTGCCTAAAACACTTGACATCCTTGCTGAAAATTTCTTTTGGCCTAATATGAGAAAAGATGTAGAAAGATTTTGTGCTCAATGCCTTGAATGCAAACAAGCTAAATCTAAAGTGTTGCCACATGGTTTATACACACCATTACCTGTGCCTATTTCACCTTGGATTGATATTTCTACGGACTTTGTGTTAGGAATGCCTAGAACAAGGTATGGTTAGGATAGCATCTTTGTTGTGGTAGATAGGTTCTCAAAAATGGCTCGTTTTATTCCTTGTTTAAAGACCAATGATGCTTCTCATGTTGCTGATTTATTTATTTGTTAGAGAAGTTGTTAAATTGCATGGTATACCTAGAACTATTGTTAGTGATAGGGATTCTAAGTTTCTAAACCACTTTTGGCGTGTGCTTTGGGGAAAATTGGGAACAAAATTATTATTTTCTACTTCTTGTCATCCACATGGGCAAACTGAGGTAGTAAATAGAACCTTAGGAAATATGTTAAGGGCTGTTCTAAAAGGAAAATTAACTTCTTGGGAGGATCACTTGCCTATGGTAGAATTTGCTTACAATCGAACTGTTCATTCAACTACTGGTTATTCTCCTTTTGAAATTGTTTATGGCTTTAACCCCCTTACACCCCTTGACTTATTGCCTTTGCCTACTAATGAGATGGTTAGTCTTGATGGAAAAAAGAAAGCTGATCTTATGAAGACTATACATGAGCATACGAGACTTGTAATTGAGAGGAAGAATGAGCAAACAACTTTACGAAGAAATAAAGGTCGAAAACCTTCAATGGGAGATCAAAAAGGCGCTAATGGTGGAAGAAGAGCTCAAGAATTATGGAAAGGATTTAGCTAAGTGCTACACTCATTTCATGGTCCAAGTCCAAGTCCAAGAGGAGGTAGATTGGGGTCCAAGCACCAGCCAAGGAGGGCCTAAATTAGGCGTCTAAATCAACTCACAAAGAGCCAACTTGGCGCCCAAGTTAGCTCAAGGAGGGGCGACCAAGACATAGGAGAAGGAGTCAAAGTTCCTTATCTTGTTTCCTAGTTTGTTAGGACATATTTGATGCTTTCCTAGGTAGTTAAGGTTTTATTTTTCTTTTCCTAAGATTATTGGAATTACTTTCCAAGATTGACTTGGTTTTTGTTTCCTAGAGTTTTACCTTTTCATATGGTAGTTGGACTTGTTATCCAAAGTAGTTTAGGACTTTATTTCCCTGTCTTTTTAGGTAGAATTTCGTGACCCTTCCCTATATAAAGGGGTATCTTCTTTGCTTTTAGACTTAGACTATTATCAATAAAAATTGTGAGATTTTTCTTGCACTCTTGTGTGTGGCTACTCTTGGATTTATTCTTCAACCTTCAAGACTCAACTTAAGGTGGTAAGATTAAACTCTTTCGAAATCTTAGATCACTTCTAGGTATTCAAGAAAGGTGATAAATTTAGGCTTATTATTTTCTTGTTATTCTAAAGGGTCGGGTTTCAACAATCTATCTCTTGTGTTTAATTCTCTACCAAAGGCGATTAGTTCTTTGTTAGCTAATTATTGTTGTTAGGATTCAACTTCAAGAATAGACTTCCTGAATAAGAAACTCTTTCTTGAATTCTATCTTTAATTTTCCGTCCTTTTTTGTTTCTTTATTTTCTTTTAGCTTCCGCACGTTTCTTGATTTTCTTGTTTTTCTTTAGTAATTCTTGAATCCCCTATCGTGTTGTTATCGGGAGCACCAGCAGTAGTAATGGTAAATCAAATTTGCTAATAGCTAGCGAGTAGCACATCAGAGGCAAATACCTGGTTCTGGCCGTTTGAGGCTGGTAAGTTGGCAACCTGCACCACTATATGTCTATCATGATCTGTGCCAAAAAATTTAACTAACAAGTATTAGCAGACTGCATTTGATATCTCAAAACATTAATTTTGGGTAACGATTTAAAAATAATTGCAGGTTGAGGTTTGAGGAAAGAATTCAGCATACCGCTGGAAATTTTACTGAAACATTTTAGCATAGCCCTTCTTCTCCTGGTCTAGTTTTTGAGCAATCTGTTATAATTGTTAACAAATTAGAAAATGTGTATTTGTGTTCACATACTTGAAATTGCAAAAGAAAGTGAAGATGTTGCATTAAATATTTTGATCTGATAATGACTAACCTTCTTCTTTGCAGCAGCCAGCTCCTTCTTTATCCCCCCTGAAAGTAAGAATAAGAAATAAGGATGATACTTTCTCCGGATTGATACTCAAGGATATACACCAAGACCAGTTAGTCAGAGGTGAAATACATTTCTTCATCGTACAAAATCTAACAGGTCAAACAGAGTTTAATGTGAAGAATCTACAAATATCTTTAAGGCTCTTAAATTAATCAGTTTAGGCAAACCATACTGAAGACACTTTTTCAACTCCTACTTTTCCTTGTATGGATTAAGAGTTTCTTTGTGGGATGTAAAGGACTTATAAGCATGTCTGGATATCCAACTTGCTGAACCTGAGATTCACAGCTAAAGACTGCAACCTTGTTTGGCTACTAGAGAATCATCTAATGCAACATAGAATATACAGATGCACAAGTAGACAAGAAATAACACAGAAGAAAGTAAAATAGGAACGACAATACATACATTAATCACAGTAGCAAAATACTCTTTGTACTTCAAAGCCAGAGTTTTTTCCCTTAAAAGGTCAAAAGTGAAATAGAACGTCACTAACCATTGTTTGGCTCTAACTGCAGGGCCTTCTTAAAACTTTCAGCTGCTGCGTCTACAGCATTCATTGCCATATATGCCTGAAATAAAGCAAATGATGCTTCAAAGTTTTGGATATGTATAATACCCCACGCAGTAAAGTACGAAGACGTTAAGGTAGAACTGAATCAGTAATCATACATTATCGAGTAAGGAAAGCAGTAGAAAGAATATTTTGCTATGACCTAACATTTCTCCTGAATAGGATTTTGAGAACAAAAATGAGGATTAGTGTCAGATTGGATTTATGCCAAATTTGGTGTTAAATTGAATTTTGATGATAAGCCTAAGTTCTGTTTGATGGACTAGATGAGGAGGCAGAACATGCAGTTGCCTGGAACAGTACCTGTATTTGGCAGTTCAGAGAAGCGCATGTACTAATTATGCTCCAATATCTCTAAACCGTATTAAATTTTACGGAGCAAAGTGAAATTCCAACACTAAAGGAACTAACAAAATGCAAGACAAGCTTGAAAAAGGGACTTATGGTTCAAAGCTCGTTTCCTAGTGAAGCCTACTAACCTTCCTCATGAAAGAAGAAAGTCCTTTCCAGCTCGGAAGAAATAGAAGGTTGGTTGGACAAACCCAATGCAAAAGAAAAAGAAGTTGGTTCAGCCCTATGGAAGTACATCGTAAGTTGTTCACTACATTCAGACTTCTAAGATCACTGAGGAGAATGATGTTAAGAGGCGGCTTTTATCATAATATTGCTGTCGTGCATATACACTCACTGTTCTCTTTTCTTTTACAAATCAAGTCAAGCTTTCTTTCCTTCAGGAAATCTAGCCACTTCGACTGCATTTTATAAATCAACATTCCAACCTGGCCTTGGCGGTAAAAAGCTTTGACATTGTCTCCTCCATCATAAATAGCAACATCAGCGTCCAACAATGCTCCAGCTAGGTCTCCTAACTTCAGCTTACAGGCCTGAACAAGAACGTGAACATGAATAGGCTGAGCAAGACGAAAGTATAAGCTACATAGTCCAAAATCAAGATCAAAGTCTGGATATTTATATTCAATCAGTCTGAATATCAACAGTAAGTGGAAAATGAAGAAGTTAGAAGACCATAGTATTTATAATCAACAATGAAGAACTTCAAGGCATTTCAAAGATATCTAACCAACTAATGGAAATGTTTTAGAGTTCTTCAATGCATATAGATATTGATGGCCAAAATGTGTAGACTAAAACAGAGTTTATATATATATATATATGTGTGTGTGTGTGTGTGTGTGTGTGTGTGTGTGTGTACCNAAAGAACGACCTCTGCCCTGCTGATGCTGGCCCCTAGATGGAGCACCACTGTAGCTACCTGAACCACGAGGCCTCTTGGCCTCCCTCTCCTCTCGCTCTCGGCGACGATCTGTCTCAATCTGGCGAGCCATATCTACTACCTCCTCAAATGAAGCTGCTACCACCCTCTCCCTAGTCATCAAAATACGAATCGAATAGTTGAGGCAATCTATGAACCTCCTGATCCTCTCCCGATCTGTCGGGATCATCCACGTAGCATGTCTGGCCAACTGAGTAAACCTCAACTCATACTGGGTCACTGTCATATCACCCTGGATCAACCACTCAAACTGTCGGCGCAGCTCCTCTCTGCGAGACTGCGGCACATACTTCTCCAAAAAGAGAGTGGAGAACTGCTGCCAAGTAAGGGGTGCTGCTCCTGCAGGCCTACGCCTCTCAAACTCCTCCCACCATGTAAATGCCGGTCCTGAGAACTGGAAGGTGGTAAAAGACACCCCACTAGACTCTAAGATCCCTGCTGTGCGAAGCATCCTCTGGCACTTGTCCAGAAATCCCTGGGCATCCTCGCCCTCTGTACCGCTGAATGTCGGAGGCTGAAGTCTACCAAACCTCTCTAGCCGACGCTGCTCGTCGTCTGGCATCACTGGAACAACATACCCTGGGGCTGGTGCGACTGGCGCAACTGGAGCAGCCGGTGCAACTGGCTGAGCTGGGGCTGCCTCGGGTGTCTGTAGTCCCTGCACAACCTGCTCTGGTGTGCGAGCTGCGGGGGTCTGATGACCACCCCCGGTCTGAGAAGTAGCTGCGGCAGTAGAAGCTGAAACTGCCTGAGCCAGACCAGTGTAGGCAGATAAGATCTGGGCTAATGTCTCCTGAAGACCAGGAATCACGGTAGGCACTGCCGGTGCCTGAGCGGGTGCTGCTGGATCATCAACAGCTGGAGGCTGATCCTGAATAGGGGGTAGGTCAACTGGTACTGCCCCCGCTGCTCTACCTCGACCACGACCACGGCCGCGTCCACGGCCTCTAGCAGGTGGCAATGGTGGTCGACCAACACGTCCGGTAGCACGAGTTCTCTCCATCTGCGAGAGAGTAAATCACAAGAGTTTAGTTTTCGGGATAACAAGGCCGCACGATAAGAGTTCAAGAATACGAAGTGTTTCCTAAAGGTTCTGCAGCCTCTCGTGGAGAAATACAGGCGTCCCCGTACCGCTCCGCGAGACTCTACTAAACTGGCTCAAGACTCATGAGGCCTAGTAACCTAGGCTCTGATACCAACTTGTCACGACCCCAAACCCGGTCGTGATGGCGCCCAACACAACTTCTAGGCAAGCCCGACCAATTATACTCTCAACCCGAGCGTAGAGCTCAAAACCATTTATTTAAAAATCATTAACAGCGAAGAAACCAAAATATAGCTGATAGGTATAAAACAACCCGAATATCAACAATACAGAGCAACCTCCCAAAGATCTGGGGGTCATGAGTCTAGAGCCTCTACCAGAATAGCATAATAATACTGTAATACTACATAGTCTGAAGTACGCGGATAATCAAATAATAGGAAATAGGGGGAGGAGTCAGATCATGCGGACGCCAGGCAGCTACCTCGACAACTCCGAATGAAAACTCTGAAGAACAGCAATAAGCTCAACTAGCTCCTGAGGTACCTGGATCTGCACACATGGTGCAGTGAGTAAAGTGAGTACTTCCAACTCAGCGTTAATAGACATGTATAATGACATTGAAAGTAAGAAATCCCAATATATGACAAAGTAAAGCTACAACAGTATTTCTTCACATTTAACAGTGTAACATCAATAAGTATTAACAGATAGAGCAGATAAGGTTCGATGCATGAATGCAATGCAAATGCACATGACCGCTACGGCGCGTAGCCCGATCCATTTGGGTACCCGCGCTCACTGTGGGGGTTCAGACTCCGGAGGGGCTCCTACAGCCCAAGCGCAATATCATAGTAACATACGCTGCGGCGTGCAGCCCGATCCACTATCAGTCCAGCTATATGCATGCAAGCCACACAGGCACAGTCAACTTACCAATTTTAGTTCCAATTATCAGTAATTATCAATTAGGTGTTTGAAACCTTAGAATCTTGCTAGTCATTTTAGGACAAATGTTTAGCTCAGGACTGATATCATGAAAACATGCTATAAATCACAGAAATAGTGATAATAATCCCTACGATCCAAATAACCGGCACACAGCCCAAATATATCCATAACCATCAGAATAGGAGGTTTACCAGCTAATTTATAGCCAACAACACAGTACAACATCACTCGGGCGGACTAAGCCATAGTCCCCAATCACATTCGACCCCGCACTCACCGTAGAGTACGTGTCTCGCCTCAATATAGCGTCACAGTGTGATATACTGGGGTTTCAAACCCTCACGTCATCATCCACATCTATTACTCACCTCGAACCGGCCACGAGACTAGTCCGCTAAGCCTTCCCCTTTTGAATCAACCTCCTCGGGTGCCGAATCTGATCAAAACCACAAGAAATACATTAAAATAGGCTAATGGAACATAACCCAATCGAAAGAACTCGAAAAATACCCAAAAACACGAAGTTGGCAAAACCCGAGCCCCGGGCCCACTTCTCAAAAAATTTACGTAATTCACATTTCCGGAATCCTCGTCTCACCGCGAGTCCATACATACCAAGTACACAAGAATCGGAGTCCATTTGACCCCTCAAATCGCCAATTTAGGCTCTCTTAGGCTTCAAGCCCTAACCTCCATTTTTACCCTTTAATTCCTTGAATTTTCAGTGTTTAATCCTTGTTTTTATACCCTAACAACATTATTTGAGGCTACAAGTTCATACCTGATGGAATCTCCTTTGAAATCTCTCCAAATCGCCCAAAATCGCCTCTTCCCGAAGTCCCAAAATGTTTTCTAACTTCTGAAATTTTGAACCCATTGTTCATTAAGCCCTCAGCATTTTTCGCTTCTGCGGTCCCGCTTATGCGGCAAATTGACCGCTTATGCGGTTCTACTTAAACCCACAACGACCGCTTCTGCGGTCTTAAACCGCTTATGCGGTTGCCGCCTATGCGATCCCAATGACCGCTTATGCGGTCTCTACAATAATCCCAGGACCGCTTCTGCGGTCGCTTACCGCATCTGTGGTGTCCGCTCTTGCGGAGAAACTTCCGCTTTTGTGGTAACTGCCCAGGCCCTCAAGGGCCGCTTTTGCGATCTCCCTACCGCATCTGCGGAACCGCTTAAGCGGCTCCTTTTCCGCAGATGCGGAAATACCAGAAGCCTCAAAAATCTGCTGGAACACCAAACATTCCAACTTCCGATTAATCATCCGAATTCACCCCGAGGCCCCCGGGACCCCAACCAAAAACACCAACACATCCTAAAACCTTATTCAAACTTGCTCCAGTCCTCAAAACACGTCAAAAAACAGTAAAACCATTAATTTACATCGGATTCAAGCCTAAGTTTCTTAAAAACTTCCGCAATACGCATTCGATGAAAAACCCGACCAAACGACGTCCGAATGACCTGAAAATTTGCAGACATATCCAAAATCACCCTACGGAGCTACTGCAACTCTCGGAATTCCATTCCGACCCTCGGATCAAAATCTCACCTATCAACCGGAATTCGCCAAAATTCCAACTTCGCCAATTCAAGCCTATTTCTACACCGGACGTCCAACTTCAGTTCCGACTTCACTCCTAATTCCCAAATCATCCCCCAAAGCTAACCGAATCACCGGAAATCACATCCGAGCCTTCTAACTCATAAGTCAACGTCCGGTTGACCTTTCCAACTTAAGCCTTCGTTAAAGAGACTAAGTGTCTCATCTCATATCCAAACCAATTCAATTCAACTATAACTCACTCGTTGCTGATAATGAAACATGAAGAAGCAGTAAATGGGGGAAACGGGGCTGTAATACATGAGACGATGGGTCGGGTCGTCACATCTTCCCCAACTTAAACCAACGCTCGTCCTCGAGCGTACCCAGAGTTGTCCTAGAAGCTAACCAATAGCTGAATAACTTTACCAAGCATATACCCGGGGTGATCTCACGTCACCCTATCTCATATAGGTCCGACAACTCAATATAGCCGAAATCTCACAGTCCATTTAAACCATAAATCATAGAACCACATTGCACTTTTCGAAATCATACACAATATCATAACCTCACATCTATACCCAGAACAAACCCAAACCAGCTGTAGTAACCCATACTTGCAACCTCAGGTGAAATCATATGATATACCACATAATCCAAACACTCGAAACGATAGCCTCTATTTACAGCAGTTGCCCATAATAACCAAATNACATCCTAAAACCTTATTCAAACTTGCTCCAATCCTCAAAACACGTCAAACAACACTAAAACCATTAATTTACATCGGATTCAAGCCTAAGTTTCTTAAAAACTTCCGCAATACGCATTCGATCAAAAACCCGACCAAACGACGTCCGAATGACCTGAAAATTTGCAGACATATCCAAAATCACCCTACGGAGCTACTGCAACTCTCGGAAGTCCATTCCGACCCTCTGATCAAAATCTCACCTATCAACCGGAATTCGCCAAAATTTCAACTTCGCCAATTCAAGCCTATTTCTACACCGGACCTCCAACTTCAGTTCCGACTTCACTCCTAAGTCCCAAATCATCCCCCGAAGCTAACCGAATCACCAGAAATCACATCCGAGCCTTCTAACTCATAAGTTAACGTCCGGTTGACCTTTCCAACTTAAGCCTTCGTTAAAGAGACTAAGTGTCTCATCTCCTATCCAAACCAATTCAATTCAACTATAACTCACTCGTTGCTGATAATGAAACATGAAGAAGCAGTAAATGGGGAAAACGGGGCTGTAATACATGAGACGACGGGTCGGGTCGTCACACCGCACCTGAGGAAAAGGGGCCGCAGGTGCGGCGCCGCAGAAGCGACCAGGAAGACCGCAGATGCGGATTTTTGTAAGGGGTGCTGGAACCGCAGATGCGGTCAGGGAGCCGCAAATGCGGGATCGCACCTGCGAAAAAGGAAGCGCAGAAGCGCAAGCTGGGGAGGCTAGGGTGGACCGCAGAAGCGGCCTGGTGACCGCACCTGCAGAACCGCAGAAGCGGCCCAGGGTCCGCAGGTGCGGAAATGCCTGGAGGCAAAAGGCATATTTTAAATCGGGGTTTAAGCTCATTTCTCTCATATCTTCAAGGCTTGGGCGATTTTTGGGGAGCTTCAAGAGGGGATTTTCGTCATCTATGTTAAGGTAAGTTACTCCTACTCATTTCCAAGTTAAATACAAGATTATATCATGGAATTAGACATGAAAATTGTGGGGAAATTGGTGTTTTGGAAGAAGACCTAGAAATTTTTATAAATTGGATTTCACCACGAATTTGAGCATGGAATTAGGAGTAAATTATATTTGAGATAGTGAAGTTATGGGATCCGTATATCTTCGAGAAATTTCGGAATCCGGGCACGTGGGCCCGAGGGCATTTGGTCATTTCGCTAAGCGGAGTTGGGAATTTGTATAATTTGAATTGTTAACAAGTATTTGAGTATTTCTCAATAGTTTGTCGTCAATTAGCTAGTTTTGGTGCATTGTGCGTCGGTTCAAGCCTTCGGAAGGATGTAGAATGCCGGTTATGAGTCTTCAGAGCGAGGTGAGTCTCCTTTCTAACCTTGTAAGAGGGAATTATCCCCATAGGTGAAACAATTGATTATGTGCTCCTATTTGTGGGGGCTACGTACGCACGAGGTGACGAGAGTCCGTGCGTAGCTACTATTATGCTAGTGTCCGGGTAGTTAGGACCCAAAAGCATGTTATACTTGAATTATTTATGAACGCATCAATAGCTTGAATTGCTTAAACCACATTGAATTAGTAAGGTGTCACGACCCGGATTTCCCACCCTCGGGAGTCGTGAAGGTGCCTACTAATAGGAGCTAGGCAAGCCAATTAATTTAACACTCTTCTCAACATCATTAACAGTATAAAGAAGAACGAGGCAATTAATATAAAAGCAGATGTCTTGAAACATAAATAACTGAAACCAAGTGCGGAAATTCAAATACACCTCTACCCAGATCTGGTGTCACTAACTCACGAACTTCTACTGAATGCTAAATACAAAGTCTGAATAAGAATACAGTACTGTCTGATCCGATACAAGGGAAATCAAACGAAAGACAGAGATAAGAGAGACTCCGGGCCATGCGGACGCCAGCAAGGCTACCTCGGAAATCCGGACTGAAGTAAGCTCCCAACACTCCTACTGCTGTCCAAAAGCTCCTGATCTGGTACTATGATCTGTGCAAAAAGCACAGAAGTGTAGCATCAGCACAACCGACCCCATATGCTGGTAAGTGCATGGCCTAACCCCGGCGAAGTAGTGACGAGGCTAGACGGGACCTACCAAAAACAACCTGTGCAGATATATATATATACAAAGGCAACAGAAATAACAACAGAGAACATCAACTAAAAAGGGGAAGGGGGCATGCTCGGGGAAAATACAGTGAATACAGATCAACGGATATAATGACGAAACTATCTCAATACCATAGCTCATATATAAGTGGTCGGCGCGCCACACGATCCCATTTCTTAATTCATAAGTGGACGGCGTGCCACACGATCCCATTTCATAATATATAAGTGGTCGGCGCGCCACACGATCTCATTTCTTAATTCATAAGTGGACGGCGTGCCACACGATCCCATTTCATAATATATAGGTGGTCGGCGTGCCACACGATCCCATTTCAGAATATATATATAAGTGGTCGGCGTGCGACACGATCCCATTTCATAATATATAAGTGGTCGGCGTGCCATACGATCCCATTTCATAATATATAAGTGGTCGGCGTGCCACACGATCCCATTTCATAATATATAAGTGGTTTCCCGGCAAAGGAGAATACGACTAAGCAGTTAAATCCCGGCAAGGGAGCAACAACAATAACTTACACGTCCCGGCAAGGGAATAATCACATCTCTTTCTCTTACGTTCATTTCTTACTTTTTAATCAAGTCAAAAATCGAGCCAACGCTCCAAAGAGTTTACACATCATATTTCCTTTTCATTCTCTTCATATCATATAGAAACCATCAATTAACAAGGAAGAGTCACTACAGAATCCCAACTAAGCACAAATAAAGACCCACGGTCATGCTAGACACCGGTGTATAGATACTCGTCACCATGCCTATACACCGTACTCAACATTTAGCAATTAGCAAATAATACTCTAATCCTATTCTCTCAAGCCAAAGTTAGATCAAACACTTACCTCGAATGCTCCAAACTCAACTCAGGCCTCTAGTATAGCTTTACCCCTCGAATTCGGCTCCAACACAGTCAAATCTATGAAATAATGACCTTAAAATATTAATAATAGCTAAACAAACTAAACCCAATGCCTAAATATGAATTTCTAAGCTTTCTTCCCAAAATTCCAAAATCGACCCCGGGCCCGCTTGGTCAAAACACGAGGTTCGAACCAAATTCATATCACCCATTCCCCCACGAGCCCGAATATATAATTTGTTTTCAAATTCGACCCCAAAACGAGGTCTAAATCAAAGAAAATTGAAAAGCCCAATTCCCCCAATTTACACCCTAATCTATGTGATTTAAGCTTGGAAACTTACTAATTAATGAAGGATAATGAAGGAAATAAGTAGGAAATTACTTACCCAAGTGGTCTTGAAGAATGGGGGCTTCAATGGCTTCCTAAAGCATGGGAGAGAAGAGAGCTCGTGAGTATTTTTGAGAAAAACCCGTATGTACTGTTCTGTTTTTTTTTTAAAAAAATCACTAGGGGATTTTACTCTATGCGTTCGCGACACTGGGGTCGCGTTCGCGATGAAGGGGAAGCTGGGTGCATCGCGTTCGCGATTAGGGAAATGCGAACGCGTAGAGTTAATTACTGGGGGCCTGAAATTTGTTCTACGCGAACGCGTTGAAGTCACGCGAATGCGGTGAAGGAAAATGCAATGCTGTGCGTTCGCGAATGCTTAATGTGAACGCGAAGAGGAAGATTTCCCCCAGGGTCAACTAATGCTATGCGAACGCGAGGACTATATCGCGATCGCGATGAAGGAAGTCACAAAGCAGTGCGAACGCGAGCCAAAGGCCGCGTTCGCGAAGAGCAAGGGTCTGTGCAAAAATTGCAGCAAAATCTGATCCTTTTTCCTAAGTTTAAAACACCCTGAACTACCTCCGAATCACTCCCGAGCCCTCGGGGCTCCTAACCAATCACACACACAAACTCAACAACCTTATACGAACTTAACCGAGCGATCAAATCGCCAAAACAACATCAAAATCAATGAATCAAACCCCAAAATCATCATTTTTCATTCTAACCTCATAAACCTCAAATCTTTGATATTTAGGTCCGAAACACGTCAAATGACGTCCGATTTCGACCAAATTTCACAGAAAGCGCTTAAACAATATATAAGATTTGTACCGGGCGTCTGAACCAAAATACGAGCCCGATACCACAGTCTTTTAATAAATTTCCATTTCCATTTTCCTTAATAATTTCAGAAAACCAATTTCACATAAAAATTCTTTTCTCGGACTCAAGACCTCGGAATTCGACTCCGGGCACATGACCGAGTTCCATATTTTTCTACGGACCCTCCGGGACCGTCAAATTACGGATCCGAGTCTGTTTACCAAAAATGTTTACCAAAGTCAACTTTAATCATATTAATATCAAAATTCATAAATTTTTATACAGAATTCATATTCAAGCTTTCCGGCTACGCGCCCGGACTGCGCACGCAAATCGAGGCAAGTAAAAATGAGTTTTTCAAGGCCTCGAAAGCACGGAATGAAAGAGAAAACAGGTGATGACCCTTTGGGTCGTCACACGAACCGTCAACGACTACACTAAACTTTTCCATATGATTTTCCTTACGTTCCAACCATATGTCAGTTAAGCAAGAACTAGGCATCATATTAAATTAATCATGCTTTCCATTCGTTTAAACGGATTCTGGAAAAATAATGTAATCATATACATAATCGAACATATGCGTATATATTTCACGTTATCTAATTAGATGCAAGTAGACTCTGATACCAGTTGTTGGAAAACATGTATAAACAACGGAAGCAAATAGCCAGAATCACTTGCATGTAATATAGACAACACATAATCACAGATTTTAATCAACCATAAGATCGATACTTATCTCTTGAAGCATGACAGCGATCGCGAAAAGAGCCTCCATGCAAGAGCGAAAACGTCCACGAGATCATCTTCCAGTTCCACAGTCTTCTGCTGTGTGACCCGAATAATAACCGGAATAAGCGAAACTCGTGTGGGCGAGTTTCTCCTAGGAAAACTGTATAGTAAAATCATAGCCTCCTTATGGAATAAGACCTCTTTATATAGCCTCGGGTTTTAGGGTTTAAAGCCTTTTCCTATACCTGTTGGGTCTTACTTTTCCACCAAGAAATATAATTCCATTTAGTCACAGCAAGAATCGCGGTATTTAATTAACGAGGCTTCCTATTATGGACTTAATTCGAAATATCCGAATTAATGCTGCCATAATAAATTCACTAAAAATTCGTAACTGCACTCCTCAGTTCAATTTCGAAATTCTTCCATTAAACATTATTTAACTCCCCGTGTTAAGATTCAGATACTAATCGAATAAATTAAATTACTGACAATTTAATTCGATTATTTCCTTTAGACCTTCGCTTAACTTATTTCTTGTGACGGATACAAAATCCACCTTCAGGGTTTACACATGAAAGCTTATAAGCTTTCATAAAGGTGATCATCATTCTCTAGACTGAGACATGGATTCCATCAACTAATTATTAGTTCGCCAATGTATATCATCATTGTCCAATTTACCAGGCATATTGACCCACAAAAGAATCTTGCCTTTTAGTAAATTAAAACAATAAATAATATACACAACTAATAATAATTATATCAAGATTAAGAGTATAAGTACATTTAATGGCTAGAGAATTTATTTTATTAAGACAGTATAAAATACTATCTCTACTTGGTCCGTTCAATACATACAAAATGTACTAGCACAAGAAGTCGGAATTAAACCATTCTCATAATCAAGATAAATTATATTTGATCTTGTGCTACAATCATTCCTGATGGTTTGTCCAATTCCATCATTAGATTGTGAACATGATCTTTATACTTATAAGAACTGATGATTTAATCTTCCGTGTATAAGTTAAACTCTATACACTAAATCATCTACTATATAAGTAATGGACACAAACGAATATATGATCTATTTAAAACTTTGTTAAACTTAAATAAATAATTATTCCATAATAAATATTATATCCAAACCTAAATCCGTAGTTAATAGTATATATCCCAATATGAGGGCTTTGGAATAAAAGGGCGAACCAAACAAAAGAGGAGATTCGAATCTCAGGTATTTGTAATTCCATACGTGACACGTTATTTGAGTCAGCGACGATTCATTATTGTTCAAAATCATATAATTAATGAAAACTTCAATGACTTGAAATGTCAAACACTAGCTATTTCCTTTTTCTTTTTGGGGTTTAGAAAGAAAGAATAAGTTAGCGAGGTCTGTTCTTGCTAACCTTTTCCTAAAAAGGGTGGAAGATCGGGAGAGATAGGAGAAAGATGAGAGAAAAAGGAAAAATGTATAATTAAATCTCTTGATTGAAGGCACTAATAATGGATTGAGAGTCTTTTAAGGTGGAATGTATATATTTCGTAAATAAAACTTGTGTAGGTCGGGTAAATAACAAAATATAGACAATTTTGATAATAAAGTTTCCAATAGTGTATAGGTATGTAAAAATCCCTAATAATTAATCCGAAATTTATTGCATAGTATTAAAATACGTTGAAGATTCACAAAGTAAAGTAAATTTATTGCATAGTATTATATATAATATAATTGAGCATAATTTTCAAGAATATATAATGTTTATTAGAAAAATACCTTTATTTAAATAATTTTTTTTATATTACGTGCATGAAATATATATTTTACAACCTTTATTTTCTTTCATTCTGAATTGTGTAAATAAATTTTTGAATTTTTTTTGTTAATACTAAAATTATTATTACGAACAAATTATTCTAATTAATTTTTTTATTATGCTCATTATTTTGTTATATATGCTTAAATACTTTTTATTTTTTTAATTTATAAATAATATTTATTTATTCTATAGGTAAGTCCATAATGTAAATTAAAGAAAAATCATAATAATAAAAAAAAAGATTTTAAAAAAAAAAGATAATGTTTATAATTTAGAGGGACTCACATTCATAAGTCATTTGAGGCTGAAACAAGTACCTGGAATTTGAGGCAAAATAAAAAGTGAAGATCAGCCTAAACAAAAGCAGAAGAGCAGATGCAATTCAGCAGTGAATCAGCAGCTTGTGATCTATTGTAAGCCCCAGAAATAATATCGAACAGTCCAGGAAGGTTTTTAACGCAAACAGTCCCAGTAAACCAACCAAAATAGCTTGAATGAACCCAAACAAAATTGAAATTAAACCCAGAAACAAACTCTGGAACTTCAGCAACCAAACACAAGGAATTTCAAGTCATTTTCATCTTTAATCTAAGCTAGAAACTCGAATGTAGGAGCTGANCCAAGGATGGCTGAAGGGAAAATACGTACATTTGATCTTATCGATGGAGGTGTAGCTGCAAGTAATCCAGTGAGTAGCCTTTCTAATATAAGCAATTGTATATCTTAAGATCAATTTCTAATATAAGCAATTGTAATTAGTTTTAGCTTATAGTGCTGTAATTTTACTTTATTGGGCCCAGGGTCTTCCGGAAACCATGGGCAAAGCTACGGTCTTTATATATAGGTAACATGTTAGAATTTAGAGGTATATAACATATATTGAACATCATTTACCAGAGAATTTTTATGACTTCTTTCAAGTTTGAACACCTTTGGAGAAATTCCTGGCTTTGTTTTTTGTTATTAGTGCATTATAACAAACCATTTTCTTTATTTTCTACTTATTTATATATTGTCAGTGAGATAAATTTTATATCTTACGTATTTATGAAATATCAGAATTGACACCCATCTTGTTTACTCTTTCCTAGACTCTGATGGCAATAACACACAGTTCAAAGCAAATTATGAAGGGCAACTTTCAATACGAGAATATGGAAAAAATGAACTGCAACAAAATGTTGGTTGTCATTGGGCACGGGTACAGAAAAGCACGAAGAGAAGTACAATGCTACAATAGCTTCCAGGTGGGGAATGCTAGGTTGGATCTACAACAATGGTGCCACCCCATTGATAGATGTTTATGCTGATGCTAGTGCTGATATCGTAGACATTCACGTTTCCACCATGTTTCAGACCCTTGGCAGTGAGAAGAACTACATCAGGATTCAGGTAACAATGACTTGACTTCTCTTAGTATGTGACAATTCTATACGAAATAAAAGTCTATTCCTACTGTCCGTGGACGTATATCCACTTTATTGATTGTTATTATCATTATTACAATTATTCTTATTATAAAATATTAAAAAAAGCTCCCGCTGTGTGCGGGGTTCGGGGAAGGGCCGGACCACAAGAATCTATTGTACAAAATCTTACCCTGCGTTTATACAAGATACTGTTTCTACGGCTCGAACCCGTGACCTCCTGTCACATGGCAAGGAAGTTATTATATATTTCAATAATACTGGAGTCTAGGTTAGTTTTGTCATGCACCTCAATCATGCCACTTGAAAGATATATATATATATATATATATATATATATATATATATATATATAAACAACAACAACAATAATAACATACCCAGTAAAATTCCACAAGTAGGGTATGGGGAGGGTAGTGTGTACGCAGACCTTACCCCTACCTGGCGAGGTAGAGAGGTTGTTTCCAATATACCCTCGGCTCAAGAAATCATTAAGATATAAAGAAATATTAAAATTTGAAATCATCTTACTAATAGTGTGATGGATTCAGTGGTAAAAATACAAACGTTGAACCCATCAAGTTTAAATTTTGGTTCGCCCCTACCACCAAATACATTTATTTTTGTTGATTATTTGAGCTTGAATAGTACAGGACGCCAATTTGACTGGAGAGGCTCATCTATGGATATTGCAACCGTAGAAAACATGGAGACACTTGCACGAATTGGTAATGATCTATTGAAGAAGCCAGTGTCAAGGGTCAACTTAGAAACAGGCCGATACGAACCAGTTGTTGCGGAGGGCACTGACGAAGCTGCTATACTCCGTTTTGCTCAGTTGCTTTCAGAAGAAAGGAAACTCAGAATAAACAACTAGAAAGTGCATATTTGTCCTGACCAGGAAATATACTCTAGGATTTGTCATACAATACGTTGAACGAGTAAAAGACTGATTATACAAAAAAAATTCTTTAACTCCAATTGTTAAGTGCCTACATAGTAGGCCATGTTGTAATATCAAAATAAATTAACCTTCAAATAGGGAAATAAAATAAAATTTATTTAATTGTTCTATTTTTCTTCATAAGCTCCTATCAATTGTTGCGTAAAGACTATACCTCCTTGCTGCAAAACTAATATTTCAGCCCACATCGTGAGGTGTCAAAATACGGAAAATGACACTGTATAGCCGCTGTAAAAATAATAGTCGAAAAAATTATATAAAATTTGTATATTTTTTGTATATATACTCATTCTGTATATTATATACAAAAATTATACAAATTTATACACTTTTTCGACTACCAAATGTAAATAGAATTTGGCACGGGCAAAAACTAATAATACCCCGTTAAAATATGTTCAATCTAGTCCAACCTTTTCTCAAATTCTGTACATAGCAGGAGCTTAGTGCGTACCAAGTTGTCTCTTTACAATGAGGTGCCAATTGTTACGTACCTTAAGGAGGAAGGTATGTCATGCATAATTGAATTGCAGCTCAAGGAAAGATGAAAAGAAAGCAGTAGCAACGGCAAGATATTAAGAAAACAACAGTAATGAAGATGTAGTAATAGAGATTTACAAATAATAGAATGAACCCAAGTAAGAGTAATATTCCAAAAATAACTACGAGAAAAATTTATCTAGGAAACAGACTCTGTGCTAGATATATTGCACATCAAGAGGTTAAAAATATTCAAGAACTAAGCTGAGATAAAAGGGCTTTTGCTGAAGCCCCAGGTAACTAAGTTGGGGACATCCAAACATCCATATTTCTGTATTAAAATGGAAAGATTTTCTTGCATTAAATTGACTTTCCTTTCTGTACAAAACACGTTGACGTATATGCAGTGCTATATTTTTGTATTCAAAAATAAAAAATCCCACTAGCAGCATTAAAAGTCAAGTCAGAAATCCGTTCAAGCTTTGATTCACCACAGTTAGATTTGTACTTCATGAGAAAACCCTGCAATAACTCAAAATTTAGAAAACAAAGATTAATGAGAGTAAAGGATGTAAAAAGATGGATGTACCAAAGTTTCTATTAGTCCCTCTGTCCATTTTATATGTCTTAGTTTAATAATAAGGCATGAAATTTAAGAAAGTAAAGGACACTTTAGAATTTTATGGTCTTAATGCGTATAATGTACCAAAAGTCATTTGAATTTTGTGGTCTTAAATATGATATGTGAGATGTTGAAATTAAAGAGTTACTATCATGGAAAGTGACATTCCTTTTGAAACGGACTAAAATTGAAAGTACAACACATAAATAGAAACAGAGGGAGTACAAACTAAGAATTAAAAAATTATGTCCCTAATATGATGGATGTGATAGCCTAAAATAGAGATGAAGTGGGAGCTGATAGCTTCATGGACAAGGATAAAGCTTTAGAAGCACCAAGAAAGCCATTCACAAGGTCTCAAGCTAAGGAGAAGCAAGACAAGGTTGTTGGGCTTCAATGGGAGATCAAGAAGGCACTAATGGTGGAAGAAGAGCTTAAGAATTATGGAAAGGATTTAGCTAAGTGCTACACTCATTTCATGGTCCAAGTTCAAGTCCAAGTCCAAGAGGAGGTAGATTGGGGTCCAAGCACCAGCCAAGGAGGGCTCAAATTAGGCGCCTAAATCAACTCACAAAGGAGCCAACTTGGCACCCAAGTTAGCTCAAGGAGGGGCGACCAAGACATAGGAGAAGGAGTCAAAGTTCCTTATCTTGTTTCCTAGTTTGTTAGGACATATTTGATTCTTTCGTAGGTAGTTAAGGTTTTGTTTTTCTTTTTCTAAGATTATTGGAATTACTTTTCAAGATTGACTTGGTTTTTGTTTCCTAGAGTTCTACCTTTTCCTATGGTAGTTGGACTTGTTATCCAAAGTAGTTTAGGACTTTATTTCATTGTTTTTTTAGGTAGAATTTCGTGACCCCTTCCCTATATAAAGGGGTATCTTCTTTGCTTTTAGACTTAGACTATTATCAATAAAAATTGTGAGATTTTTCTTGCACTCTTGTGTGTGGCTACTCTTGGATTTATTTTTCAACCTTCAAGACTCAGCTTAAGGTGGTAAGATTAAACTCTTTCGAAATCTTAGATCACTTCTAGGTATTCAAGAAAGGTGATAAGTTTAGGCTTATTGTTGTTCTCGTTATTCTAAAGGATTGGGTTTAACATTCTATCTCTTGTGTTTAATTCTCTACCAAAGGCGATTAGTTCTTTATTAGCTAATTGTTGTTGTTAGGATTCAACTTCAAGAATAGACTTCTTGAATTCAAGAAACTCTTTCTTGAATTCATTTTATCTTTAATTTTCCGTGCTTTTTTGCTTCTTTATTTTCTTTTAGCTTCCGCACGTTTCTTGATTTTCTTGTTTTTCTTTAGTAATTCTTGAATCCTCTATCGTGTTGTTATCAAGTGGTATCAGAGCATAGGCTAATCAAGATTTCAATCTTGATAATCTTGGGAGGTTCTTGAGCAACAAAAAGAAGAAGAAAAAAGAGAAAATGCATAAGTACCCCCCTGACCTATACCCGGATTCCCTACACACTTTTTCTTTGCGGGAATCATATTACCCCCCTAAACTTATTTTTAATGTAATTATTTGCACCCTTAATGCTGACAGCCAAACTCTTGGCAAGTGGTGAGCTACACGCGCCCCCACATGTATTTTTAGTACTTTTTTTATTCTTTCTTCTTTTTCATATCCTTTTTTCTTATTTCTTATTATTCTCATTTTTTTTTTGGTTATTTCATTCACTTTCTTTTTGTTTTGGTCACCGGCGGCATAAAATGGTGGTCGTCGGAATTTCACAAACACCATTTCTTTCGGCGATTTTTTTTTCCGGTGACAGCTTTTTATCCCGATCTAAGTGTGTTTTATTTTATATATATATAAACTTTTCTTGAAAGTGTAATTTATGTGTGGGAGGAAGAGCAAAAGAAATAAAAACGAATACAAGCTGAGAAAACTTTTTTTAGTTAAAATTTCAATACATCATTTTTTTTCCGGCGTGGGAAGATTTTCCGATGGTGAATTTTTTCCCCCAAATCTGAGTGTATTTTGCTTTGCTTATGAATAGATCTTTTTGAGAGTTTAATTTGTGTGTAAAAAGAAAAAATAGAAGAAAAACGGTTAGACAAAGTCGTCGGTGAATGAATATCTGCCGGAATTAGAGAAGAAACGAAAAAAAAAGTAAAAGAAAAAAGACAAAGAAAAAGGAAAAGGAAAAAAAAAGTAAGAAAAAATGGTAAAAAAGAATAAAAAATAATCTGAAAATCATTTTTTCTTGCTTCTCGCAATCCTTTGGGAGAGTGAAATACACACACTCTGCCACGTCAGCGTTAAGGGTGCAAATAATTCCATTTAAAAAAGTTTAGGGGGGTAATAGGATTCCGCAAAGAAAAAGTGTGTAGTTGGGAATCCGGGTATAGGTCGGGGGGGTACTTATGCATTTTCCCCAAAAAAAAACCAAAAAAAAACAAAAATCAGCCCCAAAAAAAGTGTTATTGCTCATTATTATTTTGAGAATTCAAATATTATTAGGTTTCCAATTCAAGAAAGAAAACAAGAAGAGGGGATCCTTGTTCTTGAAGATTAAGGAAACTTCTTTCCTTATTCTTGTGGGTTTTGGGTTTCCTAAAATTCTTTCCTTTTTTTCTACTAACCAATTCCTATTCTTCCTAGGTTTGGTCATTCACTTTTCTTTCTTTTTCTAACTCCATATTCTTATCACTAAGGGTTGTAACTAGTAATGTTTATTAATAAATCTAGAGATTAACGACCAAGAGTTGCATTAAGTGGAAAAAGAGGTGAGAACATCAGAGGGAAAAGCCAAATTGAGAGATATATATTGCTTTGTTCATAATGTCTCGTACAAGTAGTGATGATGAACAAAGGGTTCTTCAAGAAGCCGAAATTAAAGGAAGGAATGATTTCACCTTGCAAGCTATGCACCAACAATTTGAAAGGTGAAATTTGCAATTCCAAGAGATAAGGGACACCATTGCTGAGCAAAATATTACAATAGCTGAACTTAGGAGGGGAAATAACGCTAGACTCCAAGCTAGGAGAAATGTACCCGCTCCCATTGTAAATCAGGAAAACCCTATCGATGATTTTAATGATGATATTGATTTTGATAGGGTAGGAAGAGGTAGGAGGGGACAAAGAGGAAGACTAGAAGATGATAATATAAGTAGTATAAAGATGAAGATGCCATCTTTCAAGGGAACAAGGGGGAGACTTGTACCCTGATGAGAAAAGTGGAAGCCATCTTTGACTGCCACAACTATTCGGAGGGTAAGAAGGTTAAACTTGTTGTTGTGGAGTTTTCTGATTATGCAGCAATCTGGTGGAAAAAGCTTTATAGGGACAGATTGCAAGAAGGACAAGCTGTCGTTGCTACGTGGGCTGAGATGAAGAGGGTAATGAGGAAGAGATTTGTGCCATCACACTTTCAAAGAGATCTACAACAACGTCTTCAAACTTTGAGGCAAGGGTCCATGTCTGTAGATGAGTACTTTAAGGCTATGGAAATGGCTATGATCCAAGCTAATTGTATGGAGGAAGAGGAGGCTACAATGGCTAGGTTTTTGNCTCCATCATAAATAGCAACATCAGCGTCCAACAATGCTCCAGCTAGGTCTCCTAACTTCAGCTTACAGGCCTGAACAAGAACGTGAACATGAATAGGCTGAGCAAGACGAAAGTATAAGCTACATAGTCCAAAATCAAGATCAAAGTCTGGATATTTATATTCAATCAGTCTGAATATCAACAGTAAGTGGAAAATGAAGAAGTTAGAAGACCATAGTATTTATAATCAACAATGAAGAACTTCAAGGCATTTCAAAGATATCTAACCAACTAATGGAAATGTTTTAGAGTTCTTCAATGCATATAGATATTGATGGCCAAAATGTGTAGACTAAAACAGAGTTTATATATATATATATATGTGTGTGTGTGTGTGTGTGTGTGTGTGTGTGTGTGTACCGAAGTAATATTAAGTAGTAAGAAAGCTGGTTTCTTTAGGAAGGTTACATCCTCAGGTTATGCTCTTTCCATAATAATAATAATGCTAATAAAAGGACTAGTTCTTATACTAGTAACTGAAAGTCCTATTAAGGCCTACAAGCTTCTAAAGATAAGAAAACCAGTAAGTAACATCACATAGTTGCAAGATAATTTAGAAGAACTTACAGAACTGTTTGCAAGTATCTGGGACTTTGTCTTCCTCAAATACTCGCTTTTTGCTGCATAATGAAGCAAATAATCCCCTCAGACAGATGGTCTAATGATGAGAAGCTCAAAACAATTTGAAGAAAATCAAATCAGACAGTCATTTATAGCTGCAATTAGACAGTTCACCTTCATCAATGTCTTCCTTATCCCAGCATAAGTCGGTATAACGGACAGCCTTCCTGTACTTTCTGATAGCCATCTTATAATCTTCCTTCTGTCAATGAAAAATATGATGTGACAATCTCATTTTGAAATAGAAAAAATGAGCATCCAAGTCCAGGTTTCAATTACCCCTTGGAAAAAATTACACAAAAGTAGAGAAGAAATGGTATCACATTGAGCTTTCTCTATCTCTTTCTCCCCCTCTCTTTATTTAGTTTTTTCTTTTGCAATAGATCTTATTACTTGTTAAGAACAAGCTATCAATTATAGCTAGTTTTGAAAACATATCTGTATGAACTTATATAACAACACAATGCACACTTGAAACAAACAAGAAACATCTGTTAAACTAGGAGTACCTTGTAATGTTCATTGCCAAAGGCTTTGATACAGTCAACAGCAGTTATCCACCAAGCAACTTCATCTGGTTTTGCGTCAAGATCTATTGGCCAATCAGGGTAAGTGTCACCATCTTTAAAGAAGTTAGTTGTGCCATCATCGGCTCCCTCTGGAATTTCTCCACAATCCTCTATTACCACAGGAAGGTCAGGAAAATTATTTTCATTTGTTTTAACATACTCAATTGCACGAATCATCCCCAAACCCCTAATTACTCTTCCAAACACAACATGCTTTCCATCAAGATGATGTGCTTGAGAAGAGGTGATGAAAAATTGAGAGCCATTTGTATTTGGACCAGAATTTGCCATAGAAAGCATCCCTTTTCTTTCATGTTTGAGTTTAAAATTTTCATCTTCAAATGTCAAGCCATAAATTGATTCCCCACCAGTGCCATCTCCAGCAGATATATCCCCACCTTGTAACATAAAACCTCTAATGACAAGATGAAAGCAAGAACCCTGCATAAGAAGCAAACAACAATAAAAAACTGGAAAAGAAAAAGCTAGACAGAAAGGTTAAAATGGAAAATCACATGTAGAGAATCAAATTGTTGGGGTCACCAGAAAACAATTTAAATAGGATAAAATATTAAGTAACCTAGACAGTGGCATCAGAAGTTCACATAATTCCAGAAAGTCCACCCAAATTTCTTTCTGTGACATTGGAACTGTAAGTGTTATTCTCACATTGAAGCCTGATTCCCTGCAATTATATCATCACTGGCATTTGAAAGTTTGCCATGAACTGACGGACTACGATCCATTCACCAGTAAAGGTGAGGCCTGTTTCACATAGGTGCAACCAGACTTACTTTCCTCCTTTTCATATATTTATTATTGGTGGGTACTTGAGCATCTTGATTAACAATCCATGAAGTTACGTGATGAGCCCCATTCTCCTTTATTTTTTTTCCTAGGCTAACTAGTAGATTCATACACACTATTCCTCCCTTATAGAAATGTAGAGCTGTATACGCTGAGAAACAAAAGAACAAAACAAAAAGCTCCGAGCCCTACTTGCACTAGAAGATGAGAGTTTAAGACACGATTCATTCTATAAACAAACAAAAGCAAATCCAAGATTTGAACTTTAGGGTTTCGAGTATGAAATTCTACCACAGCACATCTGATTTAAAGGGTTCAATATATATTAGTTGTATTTATTTAGTGGATTTTTTAAAACATATACAAAGTCTGAGCCAAAGCTTGGGTAACACACAACTAGTACTCTACCTCCTCCCCCGAAAACGGAGTGCCGCATACTGCTATTTTTAAGTAAAATAATACAGTATTAAAGTCAAACCAATGTCAACTCGCACAATATAATTACATGCCGCATACTCACCAACAACATAAATAACACAAAAAACACAAAATAGGGAACTGAAAGAATGGGAACAAAGAGAACAGCCAAAATGCTGAAACTCACACAATAAAAACAACCATTACTCCTATAATTACTCCACTAGTTGGCATTGACGATATGCATCCTCCATTGGGCCTGCTTCATTCTAATACTCAATTATTTGCGTGATAAAGAAAAATAAGAAATGCAAATGCGTAACAATATGCATTAGCTTGCAGAAACTTTATACGTGTAGGAAAATGGAAAAACAGAATGAGAACCTTAAAATAAGATTCATGGCCGGCACTCATCAACAACATAAATACCATAAAGTCCATAAATAGTAACAAATAGAAGGCCAAATAATGAAATACACACAACCAAAACAGCCACTACTGCTATAATTACTTCACAATTCCAAACTAGTCGGCATTGACGATATGAATCCTCCATCAGGCCCGTTTCTTTCTAATACTGAATTAAGGAAGAAAAAACAAATGCGTAAACATTAATGTACATAGATTCTCAAAAAAAAAACATTAATGTATATAGAAACTATATACGTGCAGGAAAACGGAAATACAGAATGAGGACCTTAAAATGGAGAGGGACACCAGTGTGAGGGCCAATGCCTTTCTCTCCAGTGCAGAGAGCCCTGAAATTTTCAGCGGTTTTAGGGACAATGTCTTTGTAAAGCTCAATCACCATTCTTCCTTCAAGCTCTCCACCAATGCTTATGTCCAAATAGCATCTCGGATTCACCATTTTTTTCCCTCTTAATCTGGAGAAATGTTTTTCCAATGAAAACCCAAAACCCTTCTGAGTTTTTGAAGGAGCGGTTGGTGCTGTACACTACGGGGTGGACAGCATGCGCTTTTCTTGCTTCTGTCAATTCCAGAGGAGTGGAGTCGTACTGTTGGATCGTTTTGGACTGTTATGTGGGCCTTTTTTAGCGAGCCCATGGCCCGCTGTAAGCTACTAAGCCCAATTACCTTCATAATGCGAGACGTAGAGCGCCAGCTGTCCCTGTTGTCAGTATAATAGCGACAAATGTAGTCTGCTTTTTGTTGTATTCTGTCGCTCAATAAAATTTCGCATCCAATGCAAATATAGAATTTGAAGTTCTTTTTTTTTTTTTTTTGAAAAGCATGAAAACATTTCATTTTCTCTTGTTGTAAAAATAACGTAAACGGAAAGAATTTGCAGAAACTCAAAAAGAATTTGGAAGTTCATTCTTCTTCAAAAAAAAAAATCGGCCAAATCACAAAAATGAAGCTCTTTTCAGTTTAAAGTTGATTAAAACATGATCGCAAATTTTGCCCAACTCGAATTATAAAATGGATACAAATTTGTTCTCGTTAAATCCAAAATGGTTGCAAAGCTCGTTCGTAGGGACATTGCCAGAAACTCCCTTTAGTAAGGATTGTCATTTGACAGTGCTTAGCGAAAAATGTGAAAATACAAATAACAATTTTTTCGAAGAGATATGCATATATACACTATGCAACCTAAAAGGATAGAAAAATCGCTCCCTAGAGGAAAATTCTTTTAGACCTTAATACCAACTATAGTTGTCCAACGGGACACGGCGTCGGGACGCAACGAAATCACCGAGACGGGAGGGGACAGAATTTTACCGGGACGGTGAGGGATGGACCTTAAGCGGGATGGGACAGAATTTTACCGGGACGGTGAGGGATGGACCTTAAGCGGGACGGGATAGAATTTTACCGAGACGGTGAGGGATGAACCTTAAGCGGGATGGGACGGGACGGGACGTGGGCCCTAAGTTTTTAAAAAAAATTACATTTAAATTAAAGTTGGCAGTGGTTTTTTTTTTTATAGATAGCAATAGTTGTTTTTTAAAAGTTGATAATGACCAAGTTTTTAAAGTTTGCAACGGTTAGTTTTTAACTTTTTTAATAAACTTAAAACTTAATAAATTATAAAGAAACTAAGTAAAGAATTATAAAATATTAAAACAGAAGACTTGTAATGAAATATTTTAGTAATTATAATAGACTTGTAATTTATTTAGTATAGTCTCAAACTATAAAGTAACTAAGTAAGACAATTCATAAAAAAATTCAAGGCTAAAACCTTTTATTTTATTAATAGAAATTTCAAATTTCACACACAAACACAAGCCTTTTGAACAACACCTAATCTACACAGCCACCTTCTAGGAAGGGTTCTGTTTGAACTAGCCTCTTAGTAGTTAATTATAAATTATCATATTAATAATATTTATAAGCTCATATATAGCTTCGTTTTAACTGATCTATAATATTTGTGGGACACATTGTTGTGGAATTGGCAATGTTATTTGATGTTCCATGTCGTTATCGCTCCTAGTGCAAAGTATCTAATTGTATTCTTCTTCTTCCCTAGTGCTTAATTTTCCAACACCAAGAATTCTTCTTTCTGAATTAATCCGATCTCTGAATCAGATGGAAATCTCTAGGCTGTCATCCGCTAATGAATGTCTATGATCTCCGATTGAAATATTGCCGCTAAAGCACTTTCTGATGCTACTGATGTTGCTTCCATAGCCAATATTGTTGAGTATTGAGATTTTGATGATTAACAAAGTTTGTTCAGATGAAATGTTCTAAGAACCAAGTCCTCACCCACTCTAAGAACCAGCTCCTCAGGTTAAGGACCAGCTCTTCAAGGATTGTGCGTCTTTGCAATAAGTTTATCTCAAAGTTCCTTAGGTCCGAGTTTGGTGGAAGAAGGCGGGTAAACATGATAAGGGTTGTTGCCAGGAAGATAAGCATGCATAAGTGAGAGGCAGGAGTCCCAAGACTTGTGGAGTCCTTTGTACAGTAGGAGTACTATCAAACGGGAGCTGACTACGCATTGGGCTCCTAGAAGATCTCAGAGTCCAGGGAATTTAAGTACTATCCTTCTGGACTGCTGGGATTATCCATTTGTACATCAACTGAAGAATTACAGTTTACACACTTTAGTCGTGTACCAGTATTGTGTTCCTCTTGAGTCAGTCTAGTGAATGTATTTTAGGAAATCGAGTTGTAATAAAAGTGTCACAAACAACTAATGAGTTGGAGTCAGTGTTTGTTTTACAAGTTAGAGTAACTTGTAAATGAAATAGTTGTAGTAGGAGTACTGGAGAGTATTGAGTTACAGTTTTGTAATGATACATTTGGCTCATTGTTCTAGTGAAGTTAAAGTTGAAAATCGTACGTAGTACATCGTGATTTTTGAACCTTTTAAGCCAGGTGATTTTTCACGTAAAAATTGCTTTGTTTACTTTACAGCTTATTTTACAATTAAGGGGTTAAAGAACTAGGTTTTTTAGTAAATCTATAGTGGCACTCAAACCAGCAAGTGGTATCAAAGCAGGTTCTCTCACACACTGCTAACACCTAGAGAGATCTCGGAAGCAAAATGAGTGCTCCACCTGGAATTAATGAAGGACCATCAACTACCATACCACCCCTATTCAATGGAAAATATTACAGTTGGTGGAAAAGAATGAAAGATTTCCTAACAGCTGAAGACTATGAACTATGGACCACAGTGAACCAAGGTCCATTAACTCCTACTAAACAAAATGCGCAAAATGAAATTGTTCCTAAGGACCCCCCTGAATTTGTGGCAGCATATTTCTGAATGATGAAGAAGAATGCAAAGGCTAAGAAAATCCTTATCCGTTCATGGGAATCAAAAGTCACAGCTATTCAAGAAGCCAGGAAGCTGGATAAGATCTCACTTTGATAAGTTGGTTGGAAACTTAAGGATTCATGAAATGAGAAAGATAGAACTGCGCAACGAAGAACCAAAGAGGGATAAGGCCTTGGTCCTTAAGGCGTCCGAGGGAATATGAATCTGAAAGTGATGATCCTGAGCTAGCAATGTTTGCTAAGTTAAAGAAGTTCATGAAGAACTCCAAAAATACATCTAAGAAAGAGACCAGCGGTAAGGCTAAGCAAATAATGATAGTTGCTACAAGTGTAGCAAGCTAGACCACATGGTCAAGGACTGCCCAATGTGGGAAATTGAGTGGAGGAAAGAACGAGCTGAAAAGGAGAAACGAAAAAAAATGAGAGAAAAGGGTCCCAACAAAGAAAAAATCCTAGGTAAAGGATTAACTAAAACAATAAAGCATGCCTTTCTAGCAGCTTATGAGGACAGTGAAAGTGATAAAGAGGAAGAGAAGGGGGATGAGGCCACCTCTATGCTGTAATTGATGGACATCAGACAGTAGAGACAGAACCTCCAGTACAGCCTGGAATGCACATTGGAAGACCTCCTCTATTTTATGGACATCACTATAATGAATGGAGGATGTGTATGGAAGCATTCCTTCAAGCTACTGATTTTGACCTATGGGTAATTGTCAGTCATGGACTTATCATCCCTACCAAAATGGATGGTGAAGGTAACAAATGTAATAAGAGAAAAGAGGAATATGATGATGAAGATCTTCAGCTAATCCAGAAGAATGCTAAAGCAAATGACCTGCTTTATAGAAGTTTGCCATAAATATTCTCCAAAAGATGTCCTCTTGCGCCCATGACATATGGAGGACCTTGGAAACTGATTTTGGAGATGAAGTAGCACTGATGGAAATTGAAAAAGCCAAACAGAAGAAGTAATAGGAATGATGACCGTGAATGATTTGGAGACTGAAGAAGAAACAAATCAGGTAAGTATCTCTAACTTGAAAGAAAACATTCATGTTATATCTAAAATACAACTGATGGCCATATTTATGACCATGATGAGTGAAATGGACAAAATAAGTGTTGGAAATGATCAGTTAATAAGCACCATTTCATGTGTCAAACTTGATCTCAAAGAACTTGAATCTGACAGAGTTGATCTTGACGGACAAGACAAAGGACCTTAAGAACCAAGTTGTTGAGCTCTCTTCTAAAAATGAGAAGTCATCTTATACACATGGTAAGGGAAAAATGAGTGATCTACAAGATAAGCTTGAAAAGAAACTAAAAAAGGTTAACGATAATCTTTGTGATGCTGAATGTAGGAATAAAGTTCTGCGAGAAAATCTGGAAATGGCTAATTATGAACTATCTAGACTAAGCAAATGGCATAGATCCTCAAATTCTTTGAATTGGCTGAATGAAAACTACAGCACTAACAAATCAGGAATTAGCTTTAGAAAACCTGTTCCTAAATTGGATCAAAAGTATGTAGGAATTTCTAGTAACAAAATATGCACTCATTGTGGAAAGGTAGGACACCTAGAGATACTTGTCCTGCCTTAATTCATGTTCAGTTTAAGAATACCTTTAGTCTTGCTAAAAATGTGAAGAAGGAAGCCAAGCCTCTTGTCTAAACTAAGTGGATTAAGAAAAGACCATGGAACTAAGTTTGAAAATTTTAAATTCCTTGAGTTCTTTAAAACGCATGGCGTTGATCATATCTTCTCTACACCTAGAACTCCACAACAAGATGGTGTTGTAGAAAGAAATAATAAATCTCTAAATTAAAAGGCATGGGAGGACCATGGTGATTGCTAGTGGACTGCCTAAGAGCTTCTAGGCTGAGGCAGTCAATACTGCTTGCTACTTGCTAAGCAGATGCATGGTCAGACATATTCTTGAGAAAACTCCCTATGAGTTACTTCGAGAGAGAAAACCCAACATCACCACCTGAGAGCATTTGAGTGCAAATGTTTTGTGCACAATAATGGCAAAGAAGCTCTAGGTAAGGTTGATGATAGTAGTGATGAGGGTATTTCCTTGGGTTACTCTCCACATAGTAAGGCCTATAAAGTATTTAATAAAAAAACTATGTGTGCAGAAGAAATGTTCATGTTATTTTTGATGAATCTAACAAGTTGGATGAGAAAGGTCAGGATGAAGACTATGAGATAAGGACTCACGGTGAAGGAGCTCCTAAGGAACCTAAACTTCAACCTGAAGATATTCCTAAGGAAGTTGAGAGTGATCATGAGGAACAAGAAGAAGAGAGAACTACTCTGATGAAGCTACACCTACTGACCATGTTTCTTTGGGTTACTCCTTGGGTGAACCATCTCCGAGAATGCAAATTAGGCCATGGAAATACCAAATTTCACACGCTCTTGAGAACATTATCTCTTATCCTAATGCAGACGTGCAAAACAGGTCATCTTTGAGAAATCTACATGCACTTACAACATTCCTCTCACAGGTTGTACCTACATAAAGGAAGCTCTAAAGGATCCATATTGGATTATCGCCATGCAAGAGGAGCTAAATCAATTTGAAAGAAGCAAGGTTTGACACTTGGTAAAGACCCAAGAACAGAACTGTCATGGGTACCACATGAGTGTTCAGAAACAAGCTGGATGAACAAAGGAAGTATCACAAGGGACAAGGCCATATTGGTGGTTCAAGGATACAATCAAGAAGGCATTGACTATGATGAGACATTTCCACCTATAGCTAGAATAGAATCTATAAGAATGCTAATAGTCGTTGATGCACACATGAAGTTCACCATGTATCGGATGGATGTAAAGAGTGCATTCTTGAACGGTTATGTGAAGGAGAAAGTGTTTGTTAAACAACCTCCTGGGTTTGAGAGTGAAGAATTTCTTTATTATATGTTCAAGTTAGAAAAGCCTTGTATGGGCTGAAACAGGCTCCAAGATCTTGGTATGAAAGACTCTCAAAATTCCTCTTAACCAATAACTTTATAGGTGGATAACACACTGCTTCTGAGGAGCAAAGGCAAAAATATTCTGATTGTACAAGTATATGTGGATGACATTTTCTTTAGAGCTACTAATGAGGCAATGTGGAAGGCATTTGCTGAGGTGGTGGGAAATGAGTTTGAAATGAGCGTGATGGGTGAATTGAACTTCTTCTGGAGTTGCAAATCAAGAAAACACCTACTCGAACCATGATACATCAACAAAAATACATTAAATTCTGGGGAAAAAATCAACATAGACTCCTCTAAGTCCATAGACACTCCCATTGCCGTTGCAACAAAGCTGGACCTTGATGAAGAAGGGAAAAATGTTGAACAGAAGCTATATAGAGAAATGATTGGATCACTATTGTATCTCACAACAAGCAGGCATGATATTGTATTCAGTGTGAGTCTGTGTGTAAGATTTCAACCAAATCCAAAAGAGTCTCATCTGAAGTGGAAGGCATTTGCTGAGGTGGTGGGAAATGAGTTTGAAATGAGTGTGATGAGTGAATTGAACTTCTTCTGGAGTTGCAAATCAAGAAAACACCTACTGGAACCATGATACATCAACAAAAATACATTAAATTCTGGAAAAAAAATCAACATAGACTCATCTAAGTCCATAGACACTCCCATTGCCATTGCAACAAAGCTGGACCTTGATGAAGAAGGAAAAAATGTTGAACAGAAGCTATATAGAGAAATGATTGAATCACTATTGTATCTCACAACAAGCAGGCATGATATTGTATTCAGTGTGAGTCTCTGTGCAAGATTTCAACCAAATCCAAAAGAGTCTCATATGAAGGCTATCAAAAGGATACTCAAGATATCTTAAAGGGACTCCTGATCTCTATCTATAGTATCCTAGAGGGTATAGCTTTGATCTGGTTGGTTATGCCAATGCTGACAATGCAGGGTTTCATGTTGACAAGAAAAGCACTTCAGTGGCTTTATCTACACTTGAGGCTGAATATGTGGCAGCAGCATCTTGCTGTGCTCAGTTGCTGCGGATAAGACAATAGCTAAGGGACTATAGTATTTTTGTTGATTGTGCTCCTATTTTATGTGGCAACATTAGTGCCATAAACATTGCTAAAATTCCCTATCAACAAGAGAACCAAACACATTGACATTAGATATCACTTTCTTAGAGATGTTGTTGAAAAATAAATAAATATCTCAATTAATTTTTGTAAAACTAAAGACCTAATTGCTGATATTTTAACTAATGCTCTGAGTAAGGATCACGTTGAAAGAAATAGACTAGAACTAGGTCTAATTAATACTTCCAACTAGAATGGCTAGAAAAAGTATAATTAGAAGTAGATAGTAAAGTACAAATATGTTTGATTCAGTCTCGTGCTTGTATTAAGCACACACACTTACCTAGAGAAGTCTAGCTGATAACTATGTTGTATGATACTAACTTGTAGTGCTGAAGCTTTATTGCAGAAATGAGTAAGGAGTTGGTTCTTTGACTCAGGTACATGCCATCTTATCTTAATTCATTTCTTAAATTCGCTATGCTCAGACTTCCTAATCCCGTTAGCATCATTGCTAGTTGTCATCTAGCCAAATCTAGAGCAATTAGAGTTTAATTACTCCTGAAATCATAAAAGTCAAAGTAACCGTTATTATAGTCCCGTTCGAACTCAAATTTGGTTACTCTCTTTCTTCTAGTAAAATCAGGAGTTACGTCTTTAAAAGCCCCTTATGATCGTTTTCTCAAACCTCATTGTTCCTCTCAAAGCAACTATCAAGAAATAATTCTCCATTTCCCTTCAGCAATTTTCTTCTCTCATCACCATGCCTAAATCCAGCCAAACCTCTTCTAAAGCAAAATCATCATCCAGGACTGAAGCTAAATCGAAGAACAAGAAGCCCAAATCAAAGAAAAGTGTGAAACCATCAAGTGAACCTGAACCGACACCTGCTCCTTCTCTATCGATATCCTCTACTGTACCTACACCATCATCCCCTGTTCCTGCTGCACCCACCATTCCCTCTTCTGCTGAGCCTTCACTTTCAAAACCAACCACTCACGCACCTATATCTGCTTTGAAAAAAAACCTCTAAGTCAACCAAGATCACGACTAACCCAAGAAAATCTGTCAAGAGTGACAAGGTGGGGCTTGATGGTGCTGCTAAAGTAGACACTATGCTAAGGAATGATAGCATCAAGGACAATGATAGAGTTTTGGAAGCTCCAAGAAGGCCATTTACAAGATCTCAAGCTAAAGAATTGCAGACTAAGGTTGTTGGACTTCAATGGAAAATAAAGAAGCTTTTATTGTAGAGGAAGAGCTCAAGCCCAAAGGAGATGAATTGTCCAAGTTTTAGAATTATTTGGTGGCCCAAATTGAAGTGCAAAAGGAGGAAGATTGGGTGTTCCAAAAGAGCTTAAAAGAGGTCCAAAAGGGGGTGTTTCAAAAGGAGCCCAATTGGAGACCAAACCAATGGCCCAAACTAGTACTTTTAAGGCCCAAATTTGCCCCAAAGGGATTTGGCCGCCCGCCCTCTTATTCTTATTAGTTTTCATTAGGTTTTCTAGTATTCAGCTTAGCCTCCAAGTTAGGCTCTGCCTTGGCAGCCACACTACCTAGTTTTAAGGACTTTTTACTCCTATAAAAGGAGTTCTTTTCATTCATTGCGGTAGTTCATTATTGATTAATAATATTATACTTTGAGATTTCTTTTGAACCTTAGTTACTTATGCTTTGAGATTTATCTTTCAACCTTTACTAGTTCATAGATCAAGGTAGTAAGATAACTTCTTTATTATGATACCATTGATTCCTTTGTGGTATTCTTAGAAGGCGATTAATACTAGTAATTAATTGTTGTCTCAAGTTACTCGTAAAGCAGTCAAGATCCGAATCTATTGTTTTTGATTTGTTCTTAAGTGAAGGCGTTTGATTTCTTCAACAAATCAAAACGTTGTTGCTTGCATTTTGTAAATGCTATAGAACTTGCGATCTTGGAAGTTCTTGGAATTATTTACTTGAATTTTACATATCCTTTATTTTCTGCACTTTAATTCTAGTCGTTCAATTTCTTATTGTTATTGCTTTCGCATTTACTTCTTAAATTCTTATCTAGTTTGGATTCCCAACCTTGGCGTTATTACCGGGCTACATATTCCCAATGTGTCCTTCTTTATTCTACACCACAATAATGCTGCCTCAAGTCCTGATCTTCGTGGCACCCAGATGAATGGAGTACCGTGAGCTGTGATCCTCCTGAAGAATCAACTCACGCAATATGTCCACATTGGGCACATATAACCTGCTTTGCATCCTCAATGCACCATCATCTCCAATAGTGACCTCTTTAGCATCACCGTGCTGAACCGTGTCCTTAAGGAAGAGCAGATTGGGGTCCTCATACTGACTGCGTCCTAGATGAAGGTGCATGAATAGAACTATCCTACCCACGGCCTTGAGTTAGCAGCTACTCCCTCCGGTCCAAAATAAGTGATTTTTTGGATGTTTTCACACAGATTAAGAAATCCACCTTTTAGCATTAATTAGCAATGGAATTGACCATATTAACCTTTACTATCTCACATAAACACTCATAACACATATTCCAACACTATTTACTCCAAGGACAATGTAGGAAAAAAATAATTAATTCATTCTTGAAATCTGGAAAAATCACTTATTTTGGACCACAAGAAAAAGGCCAAAAAATCACTTATTTTGGACCGGATGGAGTATTGTTTATGCGTTGAAGATTTGGCGGCCTATTTGTACGGTGTCCCTTGTGAGATCTACGCTAATCACAGGAATTTGCAGTATTTGTTCAAGCAGAAGTATCTTAACTTGCGTCAGTGGAGATGGTTAGAGATGCTTAAGGACTATGATATCACTATTTTATACCATCTTGGGAAGCCCAATGTGGTGGCCGATGCCTTGAGTCGCAGCGCGAAGAGTTTGGGGAGCTTAGCATACTTACCACCAGCAGAGAGGCCTTTGGCATTGGATGTTCAGGCCTTAGCCAACCAGCTTGTTAGACTGGATATTTCTGAGCCGAGTTGAGTTTTGGCTTGTGTGGTCTCCTAGTCTTCTCTTACTTTCTGTAATACTGTCATTCCTGCTAACATTTCTGTCTGTCACTTTATTCTGAAAACTTCGACTAGATATTCTTTTGCTTTTAGCTCCCCTTTGCCCCATCCACTGGCTCTTCTGGTTGCTTAAGATTATCTCTCTACTAGGGACGGGAGACATACTAAGATAATATTTATCCTTTCCAGGCTTCCAGTGCCTATCTTTGTAGTACTCATATCTAGCTGTACTATTTTCGAGTGCACCATCTCACAATGAGATCTATTAGCACATTATCCTTCGAAAATGTCAACTAACGCAAACAATCCATCCACCATTTTGGGTCACTCTAACCCCAGTCGGATCCTGATATCCGTCCTTCTCTTATACTACTTATGTTAGCCCCCATGGGGCATAAAAGAGATGGGTGTGGCCAATTGTACATACCTCTGTTATTGTTGAAGGTAACTCAAAAGTCTTATATTCCTCTGCCTGAATTGTGAATGTTGTTAATCTTCATAAGCATGATTCAAAAATCGAGTTCCTCTGACTCAACTCTTCCACAGCTATATCTCTTACCAACCATCTTTCTGGATGTAGGCATCGCCGTATTATGAATAGTAGTTAGGAGTTTGAATTCTTACAAGTGAGCTCTACCACACGATCTAGAGTATGAAGAAAGAGTGACGGTCCTAAATGCCATGTAGCCTTCTGATTACAAGTATAGTGCACAACACATCCATAAACAAGACTCTACTAGACACGGCTTGTAGACTCCTAGGACAGAACTGCTCTGATACCACTTTTGTCACGACCCAATCCGATGGGCCGCGACGGGCACCCGGTACCTTACTCAACCGAGTACCAACATAACGTACATTTTCGTATCATACTATCATAGATAACTGAGCCGGAGAGGCTGCCGTGAAATAGGTAGAATACAACATGTAATACCAACTTATACATAAGACAAGACCAAATAATCACTCGTACACTAAACATAGGCCGACAAGGCCATACAATCTTTTACGTACATGACATCTGTCCACAAGACTCTGTGGATACATTATTGTCATAAAGGTCGGGACAGGGCCCCGCTATACCAAACAATACACATCTAAATCATACTGACCAAACAAGCAACTCCAGGGCAAATGGAGTGCACCAACACCTTCCGCTGAGCTGATCGCCTACTTGGAGGACTCTTGACTTGTCTATCGAGACCTGCGAGCATGAAAAGCAGCGTCCCCAGGAAAAAGGGATGTCAGTACGAATAATGTACCTAGTATGTAAGGCACATAAATAAGTACGTAAAAGACATGGAAGAAATATAGATTAAATGACTCAACCTGTAAGTCTGGATAACTCCGTAAATCATGAAATACTTTTAGTGTCATGTATATACGTATGAATGTCGTGTCGTGCATAGGTACATGTGTTCATAACATCATCAAGCGTCTAAGGGCATCCCATCATGTCATCTCGGCCACTGTGGGCAAAATCATCAACGTATACGAGATGATCAGGTGGTGGTGCGTATATAACGCCATAACCTTTCCCATATCCCATCAACATATATATACGCGTATATAACGCCATCTGGTCATGGGTCAATGTGCATATGTAAATGCATGTGAAAATATGTTACTAAAATCTCTCGGTACATCATAAGACCATTATGCCTCTGATTAATATCATGAAATAAACTTTACCAACTTACATATTTTTGAGACCCATGAACAGTTGATAGAATAATATGACACATGGTGAATCAAGAACATTAGCATCTCTAGTATTTCTAATAATAGAGTCATTTATGAAAGTTGTGCATTTTCTCGTTTCATTCATGTCGTATAGATCATGCCAAAAAGAAAGAAGGGATAGCATTAACATACCTGGAGTAGGAAAAAATTTCGTATGATATTCTTGAGACGGATTGCACCGTATTCCCTTAAAATTGCAAAATCCTATTGTTATTACGCAGTGCAATTTTGTATGAATTTCTTATAAATTCAAGAACTGCCGTCACTATGAAGTCTCATATGAACTTCAAAAATTCCTTCACCTTCATTCCTTGTCTTTCCTTTCTGTATATTTCCTTACAACAAATGAATTTGATAACCTTGTTGAAATCTCTATTTGAATTAGTTTCTTTGTCTTTTTTTAAATTGTTGAAAGAGACCAAAATCAAAATCTTTGCTATTCTTAAAAAATGGTTGAAAGATACATGTCTATCCTTGAATTAAAAAGGCCCTATGTTGAATATATGTCCATCCTGCCACGTTTTTGCTTTAGACTTCCAAAGACTTTAATTAATCTAGTACTAATTATTAATTAATTAGGATATCACTGAACCAGAGGCGTATCCAGAATTTTAGAATCATGGGTGCACTATTTGAAAGTAGTGAAGGATTTGTCATCCTTTGAAATTCCGGAGCTATTTGTGAACGCACGGATGGCCGAGTTGTACTAGAACTTGGCTCACCATTTTTTGACTTTGTGAGAAATCTATCCATTTCAATGTTAAGGATTATCATCCATACAAAGTTAAATATTTACACTTTTATTCAATCTATCTTAATTCAAATAGAATAGTATGATTCAAATCATAGACTAATTGGATTTAAGGGACACAAATCAATTGTTTACTACATTAAATCACTTTTCTCATTCATTGGCTTCATACTATGATTCTTTTTTTGATTATTAGCAATTACTTTTGCAAATCAATACTGCCAATATTCAACACTTCAAAGTTATAGCTCTCCCAAGAAATAACATTCAACAACCCAATCTTAAAAATAAATAATAATAATCACCAACAACAAGATAAAATCTTGCCAAGAGATTCAAACATTGAATGGAAAGGGAAAAGAGAATTCGGAAAATTGCAAGAGGAGAAGAAAGTTCTGCGAGTAAATTAAAATAAAGAGAAAGAAGAGAGACAGGGTAGTTGCATACCTGAGAAACTAAAAGCAGAGACCTACGATAAGAAATCGTATCGAAAACACGGATATAGCAAAGCACGCAGAATTAAAAATAAGAGCTACAGGTACAATTGATTGGAAGAACAAGAACCAATTAGAATAAGAAACCTAATTACCTCTATGAACTCAATCAATTGTAAACCTAAGCTGAACATAAAAGCTAGACCCACAATTGATTGGAAGAACAAGAACCAATTAGGATATGAAGCCTAATTACCTGTATAAACTCAATCAATAATAACCCTAAGCTATGAAACCCTCAAGAGATTGGCAACTCTTGAAAACCTGGGTAAAGTAATTAAGCAATTAAGCATTCACAACTAATTGCTCACCACCTAAGACTAATTTAACACTAATGAAAGCAATAAAGAAATTAAAGACATAAATATAAATGCATTAATTAAAAGATAATGATAAATGGTGAGACTTGCATGTCTTCAAGTTTATCATTCATCAAGTCTACCTAAAATAAAAGCATTAAGGGCTATACCAGAGTGGGTATTTGGCTACAAATGACCCAAATACCCCTAAGTAATTCTTAGGAGCTTAGTCAATTATTACAAGTATAGCCTTCTTGATCTTGACTTCTTTAAAGCACTCCAATGTTATGATGTTGACTTGGAAATAGTTAGGGATGCTCATCCGGCATGTATCATCTGGGAGACAAAAAGGGCACTCAAACACCAATACACCAAAGTAGTCAATTGAGCACGGGTGGTCACCAATATATTTATGTATATAACTGAAAATTTTCTATTGTATATACATAACCTCGGAAGGGGAGCATGGGTGCATGTACCCCATCCCCTTCCACATAAATCCGCCTCTGCACTGAACCGCGTAAAATAGTGAACACTTGAGTAAGTGCGCTATCATTTTAAAAAAAATAATAACAAAAATCTAATATGTCCCTAGGTAGTGTACCTTGTGAAAGTTTTTTACAATATTAACTATACGGAAAAGTGTTCAAAATATCCTTAAACTATTGAAAAAGGTTTAAAAATACACTTCATCCACCTGTTGGGCTAAAATACCACTCCATCTACCTTTTTGGTTCACTTATGCTCTTTGACCGTTAGGTCAATGCTGAATTAAAAATAATTATTATTCTTTTTGTAAAACTTTAAAAAAAATATTTCACAAAATATTTTCATTTTCTTAAACTAATGCACCGGTAGTCCACTAATTTAGTAAAGTATTCTTCTTCTTCTTTTTCTTTCTTCAGTTTTTACAAACAAAAGAAAATTCATTTTTTTCAGTTTTTTAAAGCATTTTTTTTCTAAAAACTGAAGAAAAATTGTAAAAATAGAAAAAAATGTTTTTAATAAAATATTTTCGATTTTTAATAACTGAAAAAAATATTTTCGTTTTTGAAGTTTTTTTTCTTTTCATTTTTTGTATTTTTTTAAGACAACGAAAATATTTTTTCTTGTAAAAAAAACTGAAAAACGAAAATAAAAAGAAATGTTTTTAAAAAAACTGAGAAAAATAATTTCAAAAACGAAAATATTTTGTTGAAAAAATTTTTTTTTCTGTTTTTTTTCTAGTTTTTACAAAAAAAAATTCTTTAAAAAAAACTGAAAAAAAATATTTTTTTTGTAAAAATTGAATCGTATTTTGTAAAAACTGAAAAAAGAAGAAGAAGACTTTACTAAATTAGTGAACTATTGGTGCATTAGTTTAAAAAAACGAAAATATTTTGCAAAATATTTTTTTTAAGCTTTGCAAAAAGAATAATATTTATTTTTAATTTAGCATTGACCTAACGGTTAAAGTGCACAAGTGAACCAAAAAAGTGGATGGAGGGGTATTTCTAGCCCAATAGGTGGATGAAGGGTATTTTTAAACCTTTTCCAATAGTTTTGGGGGCATTTTGAACCCTTTTCCGTTAACTATATAATAAGCCAAGGTTCTTTTGTCGTCCTCATGGCATTTACGTAAATAAAATTCAAAGTGAGGGTGAAACACACTTCATTCTTCACTCTTTTTCTAACTCTTTTCTTTCTGGTTCTCCAGGTGTTAATGTAGACAGACCCTTCGTGTTCTTCTTTAGTTACTTTATTTTGCTTTCTTCTTCACCTTCTCTCTACTCTCTCTCTCTAGTGAGTATTCTTCTACCTCTTTCCTTTTTTTTCTTCTCCTTTTCTACTGGCTTTTTGTGTTATTTGCTTTTCTTGTTCTTTTAAGTATTATTGGTGACTTCGATTTTGTTTGCTACGGAAAAATTGGAAAATGGACTTGCTAATTTAGCTGATTCATCTATTTGGGCGTGAACACAATCAGACCCATATCTTGGCTTGGCAAACATTGGATGGTATGCGATTTGAGTCTCCTCTATCACATGCAACAGGTTCTTTTGCATGGTATCTTTCTCTCTCTTTTTTGTTGTTGTTGATAACAATGTGTGGTATCCTTCTTTGCCCCATCAGAAACGCAGATTGATCCTCGCTAATGCAATTGGTCCTTGTGGACATTGTTTGGTCAAAATTCATTGTCATTTCGTGTGAATTCAGCTCATAGAAAGGCATCAATGGAAAATAAAAGTTATTTATTTATTCATTCAGTTTTGTTGGTAAAACCATTGTAGTATTTTTCTAATTACTGAGTCTTCCTCGGTTGTGGCGGTTTTGCTATCAGATTGCTCCTTAAAATATCGTCATTACATACCAACATGGAGCTTTTGTACGGTGCATAAGGAGGGCTGTTTTATCCAAAATGGTTTTCAGCACGTGTACTTTTTGGACCTCGCGTTCTGAATCTTCTCTTCTTTCTTCGTATTAATATTTCTAGAATCACGTGTTGCAGTTTCCCAGAGTGCTCTTTCTCCCTCTCTTACATCCTCTTCTTCCTGGCTTCTGATTTTTTTTACCTGAAATTTTTCCTCTGCCCTCTTCGAATGATATAGAAATTTATGATGGCTATTCTAGAACTACCTGTTCTTTAGCTCTTTTCTTAATTGATGCATGTCTAAATTTCTTGGTTCTCTTAAGATTGCGTCAAAGGAAATTCTCTGAGAGGTCGTGATGTTTTAGAGATCAAGGCGGTCTGCAATGAGGTAATGTTTCGGAGATTTTGCCCTTTCTTTATCCTTCTCCATGACGACTGGCACCACTAGAAAAGAATAAATTTATTGAAGGCAAATTGTGGAATTTCTTGAGTTCTTTAGCTATTCTTTTAAACTGATTGTGCACATGCTTTTTTTCATTGACTGTTTTATGTCAATTTGGTGCCAATCGGCGGTACTAAAAGAAACTCAATCATAATATAAATGCTATGTGAACAAAATATTCAAAGGTCAGTAATGCAGTTATGTTCTTTCAATTATTTTGGTTGGCTTTTATAGTTATCTTTTGCATTGGTGGTAAGATGAGCTCAAATGACACGAAAGTGTACATCAATCATAAGAGGCTTGGCCATTGGCCTAACACTTGTGGAATTTAATCAAAATTTTTTTACCGCACTGACACATTGTTGTTTCTTTTAAGGCATAGCCTAAGTAGTATTCTTGTTTCCTAGAAAGTTCTATTAGCGTTGTCTATAATTCTGTTAGCCTGGACTATTAGATCAGTAAATCATGGTTGACTAGGAATATGTATGTGAACTTATTTAGACTGGTTTTGGCTATTACTGGATTGAAGGTCATGGAAAAGGGATCTTGGAACATTAGCATCTTTTGGCCTAGTGTCAAGCAATTTGCCAATATGACAAAAAGTAAATAAATGATCATGGATTTGAAGAAGCCCTGATTAGGTGATTTTGCTAAATGTCAAGAGTTATGTGTTAGACTTTATTTGCCACACATATTGGTTAAGATGAATTATTAGACTGATTTGGCTATTGCCTTCTTAAAGTTAATGTTCCATCTGTTGAACCAGATGATGTTAGGGGTGTAATTGATTAAATTATAGTTTCAACTGTGAAGAAATTCATATTTAGATCAAATTAAATTCAACTATTGCCCTTTTGGTTATGTAAGTGGTTTCTTAACTGATTCTGCACATGCGTCTTCTGTTTTTAATATTTAATGTCAAACTTTTTTGGTATAAACTTGGCAAAAGATGTCATGGTAGAAGCCAATGGGGATATTCATCAATCTACCCTTCTTATTTGGGATTTTTTTCCCACCTGGAAAATAAAAGGCATAGTTTAATAAACGGTAGGCACTTGAAAGTATGGTATAGGAGGGAAAGGAATTTTATTTCACTAGACTCATTATAGAGGTCGTCTCACCACCAAAGGATGTAGTGCAGTGGATGAGACTGCTCCTCCCTTAACCAGCGCAAATATGGTATATAGTAGGACTCCAATACGGATACCGGAGTTTGCACTTTGCACAAGAAGAGATGACATAGTGCTTGTAAGAAGTATCTTTAAAGTGCAAAATTTTCACTGAGCTTTCTTTTGCTAAGTTATTTTCAAAAAAAAAAAAAAAGGACTGTTGGAAAGTGCCAAGACACTTCTTAAAATTCTTTCTCGAGAAATGCTCAAAATTTTCAAAAAATAAACTACAATATTCAAACACATATATTTTACCCAAATTTTTCGTAAGAAGTGTTAGTATGAACGCGCCGAACCAAGGATTAGTTAGGGTTTATTTCATGTGAAAAGTTTTTCCAGAATCCAAATACTGGCAAAATTTAGAAACTATTTTTACAACTAGACATAGACATTATTAGAAAAATGGAGAAGTCGTTTTTCATTTCTCAGCAATTTTTGAGCGCTGAGGTTCAATTTGTACATTAGCTTTGACTGTTGGCAGAGGCGGATCCAGGAATCGAAGGTTGCGGGTACCACTACTTTATGCATATAGTATATCCAGGGGCGAATATACATGACACCAAGTGGTGTCACATGACATTGCTTCCCCAAAAACTTTTACTAAATATATAAATAATAAATAAAATAAAAATATTGGATATAAATACAAAAATTGATGTTGTCACTACAGTTATTTATTCATTTGTTCACTTCTTCAGATGTTGACACCATTTATGAAAATTGATGCGTCCGCCCCTAAGTATTACCTATAACTAGCTACATGACCGAATTGGAAGAAAGGGTCGGTTCGGTTAGTTTATGGTTAACTCGAATAGGTCTTTCATTCACAAAGCAAATAAGTTCGATTTTCATTTTTATTCCTGAAAGAGTGTCTCCAATCAAATTTTTGGCTTAAAGAATAGCTTAATACTACATATTCTTTGTTTGACTAGATTAATTTACCTTTATCATTCTTGGGTTATTTTTGTACATGTTAATTGTCGAGTTATATGATAATATTTTTAAAGCGAAACCTTTAACGTTCAACCTATAATAATCAACTCAAAATGACTATTAATGAAGTTAGTTTTTTCAAAAGCCAATAAGAAAGACGGTTCCAATTATATTCTAATATTTAAATTAATATTGTGTCATAAAAAAAAGAAGAAGACATTATATGCTAACTAACTTGGAAAAAATTATTCATGAATTAAGGTATAATAATAGAAAGCAGAAACAAAATAAAGACTGCTATACTAAAGTTTAAAAAATAAAGAAGAAGAGAGAAACTGAACCCCCATTCACGAGGTCAATGACAGCTTTCAGAAAGGACACTGAACCACTGACACCCACGTCGAGTTTGTTAATTTTGGGCGCCATTGCTTTAATATATCCGTTATTTCATAGATATATTACATAGTAAAAATTTTAGCTAAGCGAGCGGGTGACGTGCCACGCCGATCTCATAAAGTAGATCCGCCCTGACTGTTGGAAGTTCTAGTGGCTACTGCACCACAGGCAGCATTTTGTTTTTTCTATTTCTTTTGTCACGAATTTTGGCTGTCGTTTCCATTTTTATTTAAAAATAAAAAATAAAAATCCAGAAGCTTAACCGAGGACCAAGCTCATTGCGGGAGCTGCCGTCAAACTCCCAATATCACCACCATCTCCCATCAAATTATCATTAACAACTTCACCATCTTCTCCTTCTCCAATTTGTCACTCATTGCCTTTCCCTTTGCTTCTACGCAGAAACCCCAAATTGACCATCTGCCATGCCAAGGTCCATTAACTTTTTTCAATCAAATAATCAATCATTTAATTTGGTTCGAGTTCATTTAATTTGTTTTTTTTTCTGGTTTTCTCGGTGTTTAGTTTGGTGGATCGTTTGGAGAAGCAGCAGAGAGGATGTACCGAATGAATTTTGAAGGAGATGAATTGGTAGAGGAAGAGGATGAAGAAGATAGCGATGAGGAAGAGGAGACAGAGAGCAGTATCGATTTGCTAATGAGGTTAGTGGGGAGCATGTTCAAGAAGGTTTCAAAGCGTGCTAGGAAAGCTACTCGTTCTATACTGCCGGACGTCATTCCTCCACAGCTTGTAATTCTTCAAACTCCCTCTTTTCTAGTATACTCATAAATCTCAACAATTAAGCATATAAATTAACATGTTGGAGCCCCACGGCTTTAAGTTAGAATGTAGTGTTTGGGTTCATCTGAACCCATTAGCTTTGGCCCCGGACTCTATATATTTGTTAAAAAAACGCACTAAATAGATACAAATTATTGATTTCGAACCTAGTAAATCAAATGAGTTGTGGTAGAATCCCGAAACTTGAACCCATAAAGTTCAAATCATGGATCAACCTCTAGAATGCAGAGTGTCACTAATCGTTTTTGACATGGGTTTGGACTTTGTCATGCGTGCGTGTGTGTATTTCAACTATATATGTAGTTTGAGTTCAAAGAATGCATCTGTGCGCCCCTAACAAATAGGATATTTTATATGAGAATTGGTTTCTAAAAGACTTTGTTGCTGAAATAAGTGTCCTTTCGTACGCATAAGTTTAATGCTATAGCTGAAGTTATCTGCCTGGAACTAGAATGTATGTTTCTTGTACCTTGACTGTGCTAGGATGTTGAAAAACTAAGCATTTTTATGGTTAGTTGTAGATGTATGATGGTCGTTAGTTCCGATTGAAGGATAAACTTTCTTTTCTTTGTATGTGGAGGGAGGTAAAAGGGCAATGGTGTCAATTCTCAAGTAGCTCGTCAAAGCGATAGGAGTAAACATGTTGTTGCCACTATATCATGGTGGCTTCAGTTATATAGATTCGTTTTGAACATCCTCTATTCCTCTGTCAAGTTTCAGTTCATTCTCATACTTGTGGACAGAAGAGCAGAGGAGGTCGTGATGTTTTAGAGATCAAGGCGGTCTGCAATGAGGTATTGTTCCGGAGATTTTGCCCTTTCTCCATCCTTCTCCATGACGACTGGCCCCAATAGAAAAAAATGAATTTATTGAAGGCAATTGTGGAATTTCTTGAGTTCTTTAGCTATTCTTTTAAACTGATTGTGCACATGCTTCTTTTCATTGACTGTTTTATGTCAATTTGGTGCCAATCGGCGGTACTAAAAGAAACTCAATCAGAATATAAATGCTATGTGAACAAAATATTCAAAGGTCAGTAATGCAGTTATGTTCTTTCAATTATTTTGATTGGCTTTTATAGTTATCTTCTGCATTGGTGGTAAGATGAGCTCAAATGACACGAAAGTGTACATCAATCATAAGAGGCTTGACCATTGGCCTAACACTTGTGGAATTTAATCAAATATCTTTTACCGCACTGACACATTGTTGTTTCTTTTAAGGCATAGCCTAAGTAGTATTCTTGTTTCCTAGAAAGTTCTATTAGCGTTGTCTATGATTATGTTAGCCTGGACTATTAGATCAGTAAATCATGGTTGACTAGGAATATGTATGTGAACTTATTTAGACTGGTTTTGGCTATTACTGGATTGAAGGTCATGGAAAAGGGATCTTGGAACATTAGCATCTTTTGGCCTAGTGTCAAGCAATTTGCCAATATGACAAAAAGTAAATAAATGATCATGGATTTGAAGAAGCCCTGATTAGGTGATTTTGCTAAATGTCAAGAGTTATGTGTTAGACTTTATTTGCCACACATATTGGTTAAGATGAATTATTAGACTGATTTGGCTATTGCCTTCTTAAAGTTAATGTTCCATCTGCTGAACCAGATGATGTTAGAGGTGTAATTGATTTAATTATAGTTTCAACTGTGAAGAAATTCATATTTAGATCAAATTAAATTCAACTATTGCCCTTTTGGTTATGTAAGTAGTTTCTTAACTGATTCTGCACATGCGTGTTCTGTTTTTAATATTTAATGTCAAATTTTTTTGGTATAAACTTGGCAAAAGGTGTCATGGTAGAAGCAATGTTTTAAAAGGCGGGGGCGTGAGGCGAGGCGTTTTACTTCTGACGAGGCGAGGCGTAAGCCCTGAGACAGGGGCGTAAGTCCCACGGATCTTTAAATTTTACTAATTTCAAGAATTTTAAGATAGTATAAAATAAAAAATAATTATAAAAATTGCATCAAAATCACAAAATTATAACAAATAATCTATTTAAAATATTTACAAATTATAATTCGACTATGAATAATACGAAAAGTATGACATATATCATAATATGCAAATTAGTTGCAATGTCGTTACTCGTTACAACTCAAACATCAAAAGTAATGTATCCGATATGAAATCTTATACTGTATGTATCTCTTAAGGAGTAATAAATCTTGAAAGAATTTCAATATTATTATTTAATATTTTACTTAAAATACTACTTTTATTTAATATGCTTTCTATTCGAAAGAGAATTTATATAAAAACATAATTCATAATTTAAATATGATTCTCTAGCATCATCTATTTTTAAGTTTCAACAAGTTAATAAACTAACACATAATTCACCATACAATATCATGATAACTATTATATAGTAAAGACAGTATAAAAGCTAATAAATAAATACTTTTGAAATGAAAGATTTATTTAAAATTTACTATCATAGCAGTCTTAGCGGATAACGTGCAATAATTTTTATTTTAGTTATGACATAAAATACTCTCAACTTAATGATTTATGATCAAGAAAGAAGTAATTTTGAATAGTCAACGATTCGTTAAGAAAATTTGAGGGTTTACAAGGTTAGTTGCATACAATTGCATAAAGTTCTATTAGGCGAGCCCAGTACCCTGGGCGTTGGGCGTGTCCGGGGTGTAAGCCCCGGTGGCCGAGGCGTAAGTCTCACGGAACTAAGCCCCACACATAAGCCCAGGGGCGTTTTACGAGTGCTCCGCCCCGGGGCGAGCCCCGGGCGAGTCCCAATTCTGCCTTTTAAAACAGAGGGTAGAAGCCAATGGGGATATTCATCAGTCTACCCTTCTTATCTGGGATTTTTTTCCCACCTGAAAAATAAAAGGCATAGGATAAGATCCAGAAGAGCAGTTGGTAAACTTCTCCTTTTTTTGGAAATATTTGATTTAAAATGCTTTGCTTGTCAAAATGTGTAGTCTTAGTTCAGATCTTGCCTTAAACTCATTTCCGTCAAGTTCCTTACAGTGTAGATGATAGAATATTTTGGCATGGGGTAATTACATAGTTATCCTTCTCAATCTTTTATGTGAAGCTCTGAATGCATATACTCTTGCCATAAATCTAACTTCTAAGGGTATTTCTTCTGTTTAGAACCGTGAATCACTTATTTTAAACTAATGTACGTAGTAAATAATAGGATGAAGATTTTTGGGAGAGTACAACTGCAATTGTCATGTGCTTTCTGTTAAATGCATTAACACGAAGGCATTTCAAGATCATTTTTCGTTGAGTTTGCTTTGGTTATAGCTACATTTGGAGTATGCCTGTTTGAGTGTATAGTGGTCTACAACCAACAGAAGCATTAATGGCAGAGATAAAATCAATCATACTTCACAATGTCGCACATTTGCAATCAAGATCCTTTAAAGGGGATATGGCCGCTTCGCTATTTGTTGCATTTCTGGTTAATATTTAAGGCGAAAAAGCTGTCACTACATCGTAAATTCTTTTTAATGTGCAAAAAGTTGTCGCTATGTCGAGAATTGTTAAGTACTTAGTTGATGAATTACCATTATTTTCCTTTCTACTTAGTTTTCCTTTTTTATATGCAGAGGTTGTTTATGTTCATTTCTATTTAATTGTAAATGAATTAGGATTCAAATATATCAACACCCACAATAACTCATACCTATCAATTTACTGATAAGGCTTCGATGTTATGATTGAAGTTAAAATGTTAAGACTTTTTATTTAAGATGTTCCTTTGGGGACAGCCAATAAAATTAGATATTCCATCTAAAACTATTATATATTGGAGAATCTGCTCTCTTAACTCAAATAGGGTAGTAGTAGTTTCAATGTATTGCGGCGAGTTAGGAGGGTAGAGTAGAATCATAGGATTTAGGCTGACGTGTTAGAAGATTTTTAATTTCTGAGCACAAAGAAGTACCCGAAATTCCAACCGTCCTCTCCTTTTCAACGGAATAGGGCATATGTTCCATTGATCAACTTGCTTGGTGTAGCTCTCTAATCACATTCTCTTTACTCTACTTTTATTGTTTAGAAGATACTGGTACATTACTGAATGTTCTAGAGTATATTGTGTTAGTTATTTGCTAGGGGAATCTGTTAGAAATTGTCTCTTTGGTCAGTCAGCGAAGATATAGTACTTGACAGCTCATATGGTACTTTAGAGATGAAGAAGAAGCTTAATTGCTCCCAATGCTTTAATAAGTGGAAATTAGAGCAAAAATAAGTTAATTTCAAAGATGTTAAAAGAATATGAGGAGATGATGATGCATCGTGGTATCGAAGTGGAGGATTTTAAGGAAATTTATAAGGATATAGTCATTGCAAAAGAACATTCAATTCTACATGAACTTGGTGTTTAAAAAACTGGAAACTAAATATCTGGTAAACCTCATGTTTGTAGATATGCTGCACCAGTAGTGAAGTGTAATTGCACGTCCTATGATTTAAGATATAATCTAATTCTCTTTCTAAATCTGTTTGTAAGAATAGGAATTACCATTGTTGATCATAAAGTATTTGGCGGAGTCTTTACCTTAGCCTGCTTGAAATAATACGGACTTATGGTAAATGTAAATTCAACATTTGTGATGATATTGAACTGTGGTCTCATAAAAAATCATCTTATTATATCCTCCCCTCGATTAGTATTCGTTTATGTTGTCAAAAACATGTTGCTTTTACTGGGGTGTGAAATAAGGATTAAATATTTTAGTCAAGAAAGAAGGAGAAGGTATGAGACTGCAACAACTTTATCTGATATTAATTCTTGTTTTTAGCAGGGAATAAAGGTACATCCATTTGACGTGATGTGCTCGTCTCTTACCAGAGTTTTGCATCCTTCTTCCCACAACAAGACATAATGAAGGTGGAAAATATCCTGAATCAGACTACCACCATGTGTCAGCATGCCTAGGTATGGCTAAATCTTCTATTGTCTGCCGAATTTTTCATTAAATTTTCCATTCCGAAGAGCAACATATGTAGGGGTAACATGAGAACCTACTTAAGTCTTTAAATCAATTTTTTCTGTTCTTTAACTTTACCTTTTTCTTTATAGCTCTAAAGTCGTGTAAATTATTTTCTGCCAAGCGACTAAATCATATACATGCCTCCTGGGCCGTATTTAAAAATATTTTTGGTATTTTTCTTTGCAGCAACATTTAGATAAAATGGAGGATTCATATTTTATTTATTTCAACTTACAAAAGTTATATTTTTTTTAGCTTTGTGATTTATGCATTCTCAGTTTGCTATTGTTCTTTACCAAAAAAGAATATTCTACAATTATTGTTCTTAAGAAGAACTTATATTTGCATGAGCTTATTCAAAAGTAAAAAAATTATGTAGATTGACAGATAAAAAATCAGGATTATGATTGAGGCGTGAGATGCAAATAGAAGAAGAATTAATATGTATCAATATTTTGAATTAATTAGATATAGCAAAAGTTTTTAGACTATTGAATTATTATGTTATCCTAACAGTAAAGATTCTTTTGCAAGGTAAAGCTGTAAAGTAGCTTTAGTTGATTATATGCCGCAATTTTATAACTATTTGCTTATAAAGTGTCATAAATAATTGGTGAACTGCTGTCTAAACCAAAATTTTGTGGGAACCGACTCATTTATTTATGAAACTGGAGATGAATGAGTGAGGCATAAGTTTAGTGGCAATTCTAATATGATTTCGTGTCATTTAATTTGCAAGGAACCTGCAACCTGTATGAGCACGTATTATCTGTTCTTATTTCTTGTTGTGAGTAATGATGTGTATTGTAGTCCTCGAAGAGATTGTCCACCCAAATCTACTACATGCTTTATAATATTAATTTATTCTATGGCTTTTAAAGGTGTTAGTGTTACAAAATCATGGAGCCTCGGCTTCTATTTTGATGAACCGTTCTCATGGCCAAATGTTTGTTATTTTAGTTGTTCCTCACACAGTCTCTGCTCTTTTGGACAATACAATAGAATGCTTTTACCAGATTGAGAGTTTAGCCTATGTTAAATTTGACCAAACGAATTATTAGCTGATGAGTAAGTTTATTTCATATTATTTTTTGTGACTTTCTGTTCTGTAACCTCTATAGGTACACTGCGTATGGGATCTAAGAGCGAAATTTAATTGAATTTCCATTCTTGATGTGAATTTATGTACAGAATGATCGAAATTTTAGAGCAGCTCAAAGTGAAATTGCCAACAAAATTCAAAGTCAGGCTCTTGAAGACTTAAGTAATGTGTAAGTAATTATACCCTTCGTCGTGTTGCAATCAGGTATATAACCTAAAAGAGCCAAAATAGAGAAAACGAAGAGATGAGAATAGTGCAGGCCGCATAACCTAATATACCTGTGTTAATTAGTGTGTTGATACAACACCTATTTTTCTTTTTCTTTTCTTTTCTATCAGTAGACTAAATTGAAATCTTGTATGTGTTTATTTTTCCTGTGTGTTAAGATCATAGAAAATATTCTTTTACTTTTCAGCTATTCATTACGTATTTGCACATGGTTTCCTCTAGAGGATACAAGATACAGGTATTGTATTTGTGACTTTTTTTTATTAAAATTATTTTGTCAGGGGGTACTAAAACATCCACTCCATCTACGTGGGAAGGCAAAAAAGAGTTATGGCAATTATCTCGTGATTTGTCCTCTACTTGACATGAAGCCGAAGATCATAAAATGCATTTTGTCTTGTTTTGCTAGAATGCCATCTTTAGCTTCTTTGGCTTCACCACTGAACTCTCTGATTATTTTTTCATTATATTTCGTATAACAGTCTTTAGCTTTGTCTTGAACCCTTTGCCTAAACTTCATTAGAATGAATACTATATTATATAAGAGAAAGTAATTATCTCGTGATTTGTCCTCTACTTGACATGAAGCCGAAGATCATAAAATGCATTTTGTCTTGTTTTGCTAGAATGCCATCTTTAGCTTCTTTGGCTTCAATAGCTTCTTAGGTAACTACTTTTCTAAGAATACTAAAAACACTAACAAAATGAGGCTTTCTTGGGCATGTCCCCTTGTTAATTTGTACGGAGATGCTCAAGATAATCAACATATCTATGGAAATAACTTTTGATGTTCTACTCTAGCAAATATGCCAATGCCATAAAGTGGGTTAACTTAATTCATAACACTGCCCAGGGTCTTATATGGTGTCAGGGATTATTTGAATTTACTTCCAGCAACAACTAAAACGCTTTCGCAGAATCTATATGCTGAACTTTGACGTTTCTTTTAAGCTGTCAAGTTGCACTTACACAGTTAAAAGATACATGAAAATGCCTTTGCTTTGTTTCTATGATGGGACACTTAATTCACTTCTGTATTTTTGCAGTAGATGATTTTAGTTGTTTATCTTTACTTTGTATCAATTGTCAGATTAAGCCTTTAAAGAAAAGTCAAATGTAAATGTTTCTTCCAAGTAGTAAGCTTGTGCTTTTATGATTGGCGGAAGGATGCATGATGCTGAAGTTTCAACACTTTGACAAACTCTAATTGCATATGTTTTGGGACTGGAAGAAACTTGTGATGTTGCACTTTCAGGTGCTTGGTTTCTGTCATCCATGCCCTAAACATGAATAATGTATTTTATCGGATGTTCCCATAGGGACTGAATAATGTATATGATGTGACATTTTATGTGGTTGAGTTCTTATAGTACCATTGATGATTCAAGTACAGTGCTTTTGTCTCATGTAGATATTTTATTTATGACATCCAAAACCTTATGAGAATTTTGCAGGAATAACTAGAGTAAATAGCTAGGTCGGGCATATGCCCGTGCACAGCACGGGCACAGTCCATCTAGTATAATAAGTAAAGCTTCTGTACGACGAAGGGTAGTATCGGGATACCATTACTTTTTATGGGCATTTTGGTATTTTGGTTCAATTATATTCTTTTATTTGTTGACACGTGTGTAACACTTTATATTGGTGGGAGACAACTGGATTTCACCTGGTTCCCACAGATTTCATTTTTCACACTCTTCACCTAATTTTGCCATTTCTTCTTGTTCTTTGATAGCCTCTATTTCTTTTGCATTCTCTGTATCATTACTCTGTTTTTGCTTTTCTTTTTGTTTGCTCTCTCTCTGTTGCAGGCTCGCCTCCTTCTGATCAAATACTTGTTGCAGGTGTGTCTTGATTTTAATTTTTCTTGTTGGTTTTCTTTTGTGTTTTTTCCTCTCTTTGATTTATTGGATTTTTTTTTCTTCAAATTTTGTTGTTGTCAGGTATCTGGGTTCTAACATGTTGCATGCGTTGGTTTTCACATCTTTAGGCATTTGCATCTACTTCTAGATGAAAGCTTCCTCCACCTTCTAATGACGCGTGTAGTTGTACTGATCAGGTTATGCTTTTTTTCTCATTCTTTTTAATTCTTTCTTGTTCTATCCCTAATTTTTTCTCCTATATTCATCTGCAATCTTAGTTTGCTCTTCTCGGTTGATGTGGGCCTTCTTCACTACGGCTTGGTGAGCTCATTTTCTTTTATTTCTCTGTTTCCTTTTGTTCCTTTTTTTAAATGCTTCTTTTATCCGAAAATTTTATGGGTTTGCTATAGTTTTTTACTGTGATTTGTGATCGAGTAATGGTACCTAGAGTCATGTTTCTTTACTGATGTTGATTATTTAGATAAAAGGAACTCCTCTTTCTGATTTGGAAAAAGATTGCACTGATTGTCTGAAATTAGAATTTCATTTCTTCTCACCCTCTGTTTGTTGTTTCTCGAACATTATATATGTGAGGACTATGAAATCGCTATTTAATTTTACTGCATGTGGTTCTTTTGCCTATTTGGCTCATCTGTCATTTTAAAATGTTAGTGTTTGGTGTTAGTTTGAGCTCTTACTTCCTCCAGCTCCATGTGTTGTCTTTCTTGCATTTTTCCCCCATACCTTTCCCTTTTGGTTACGCAATTTTGTACATGCATTTCTTTTTTGGCCTTTTTGCATGGATCCTGACTCCTAAGATTACTAATTTTGGATCACATATGTTGTGAGATTAGCTTTTTCATGTTGTTATCTCAGTTTGTGTATCCTTCCATTTCGCTCCAGACCTGTTCGACAATATTCCCCTGTAAAGGGAAGACACACGAGGACATGTCAAAAATTCGGTTTGGATATTCTGAGGCCAAAGGTGGTTATCTCTCAGCGAGACACTGCAAGTGTGCTTTTATTTCTAAATTTGGTTTTACGTCTTTTACCTGCTGAAATTCAAATGTGTTTTCTTATCTGTGGTCAAGTTCTTAACAATTTCCCTTCCAGGAAAATTATCAGTGTCAACGTATTTGTCTTCTATGGGCTCATTTTGCTACAGAAGAGGGGTGCAAACTTCTGCTGGTAAGTTTCTTGATGCTGAAGAGCTATTTCGAAGTTATGTATCATTTCTTTTTTTAAAAGCTATCACTTTGGTTACTATTGAACATAACAAATAACTTCCAAAGAGAAGACGTACATCTAAATTTTGGGCTTTAGACTGCAGACTTAGTGATATTACTTAATTCATTGCTCCTTTCCTGCTAATTAACTTGGGTTTACATCATGAAGATTTTGTGTTACTGCGATTAACACATCAACAACGTAATTTTGAGAGCGGCAAAGACAGAATATTGTGTTGTTCTGAATCAGTATCTCAAATGGTGTAATAAACTTCATTGTTGGAAAACAATTGCTCTTATTTGAACAAAACAGTAAATGTTTTTTGCTTTTCTAATATATCTTATAAGCAAAAGGTTGATCTTAACGTATGATTTACTTTTGGAGCACTTTAAACCTTAATACTTGTAAAGTAAGGCTAAATTTAATTACCGATGTATTTAGCACAAGATAACTATTGGAAAATGTTAGAGCACATGCGTTCAACAAAATTGCTTTGAAAGTGTTCTTTCACCTCTCTTAGCTAGCTGGTGGCTTTGGGGATGGTGGAGTGGGTATATATATCCAATCCTACTGGGCCTTAAGAGTGGTGGAATGGATACTGTCTTAGCTGACAATATAGATCTATTCTTAGCTGTAAATATAGACTATTCTTTTGATGTGCAATATTAGGAGATTAAGGCAATAGAGATCAAGTTTAATTTCTCTGGTTTGCTAGATTCTATCTTATTCTTCTTCCGTGCTCATTATTTTATTGGCACTTTTAACAACTTTCAATTTAATAACTGGTACTATATTTAAGCTCATTAGAAGTAAATTAAAAATGGGAGAAAGAGTAAGGTACTAGCACAAAAACTACATATGATGTTGCAATTGCAAGAAAAATGTTATTTAATGAAGTAAACAATAAGTCATATACTGTAAATCATGGTTATCTGGTTATGACATCACATAGAAGTTTCATATTTTACCTTACAAATTTGAATTTGTAAAACTTCTGAATGTAGGTCTGAATATTTACTACTATATATAAGCCACTAAGGTGTACGAACACATTATCAATAAATTGTACAAAAAGTTATCTGCAATGTACACTATACTTGGGCTTATTTTATTGGTCAATATTAACATGGGAAATATTAAATATACCGTTTAGTTTTTTAAGATTTAAATACAGTGGCGGATCCAGGATTTTAAAGTTATGGGTGCTCGCCGATAAAAACTTCAAAAGAAGAGGAAAAAACGAATTTACATGTGGGTGCTCGCTCAATATTTATCTAAATATTTTTACACTTATCTATATAAATTTATTAATATGATCAAAGTTAATGGTGCTTAAGCACCCACAACTTCCTATGTGCATCCGCCATTGTTTAAATATAATTGTAAATACTACTTTAAAGATGGGAGCATAATTCCACGATTTCATGATCCAATGATTATCTCAATTGTACATTCTTCACTTTGCAAGATAAAAATATAAAGCACTTTTTAATACTACAGGTTCAGGAAAAAAAAGCAAAGAAGGTAGGTAGTGAAACTTCATTGCTTCGGAGGCTAAAATAACCCTAGCAGCCATTTGAATTCGACTACCACAATTACCAACTGAATTCTATGATGGTCTCATTTTAAAGAAAGTTGGTAACAAAATTGCTAGATTATTAAAGATTGATTCATGTACTTCCTCTACCCTTAGAGGAAGATATGCTAGGCTTTGCATTGAAATTCCTCTTGAAGTGCCACTAACCCCCTATGTTTTCATTGGCCAGCACAAGCAAGAAATCTACTATGAGGGAGTTAATTTTTTATGCAAAAAGTGTGGCAGACTAGGGCATTCAATGGACAATTGCCAATACACAATGTCAAGGACCACCCCTACCAGTTCACAGGGAGTTCAAGCCAGCAACCAATCAACCAATCCAAAGACTTGGTTGGATTTCAAGATAGAATGGAAGATGTCTCTCTCCTGCCCAAGGAAAGCAACTGGCAAACCGTGTGAAGGCGAAAAAAACCCAATCACTCCCCAAGAAGAAAAAAACCAATCACAATACAAAGGTGATACACTCCATATCTGGTAAGTTGCATGACCCAATCACCCCCCCCCCCCCCCCTCCAGGTAACACTCCTTCTCTTTCATTAAATGAGAATTCAACAGGAAGATTTCTTGTTAATAGTAATAACACTTTTGTTGCACCTCCTAAAATCCATGGAAAAAATCAATTAGCTAGGATGCAATGAACAATTACCTCAACCATGTGTGGATGAACAACATCCTTCACCCTCTTGCTCCATCGATGAACTTAAGTCAAGCTCAAGCCATGAGAAATCAGTGGAGCTTATGTTAATAGGAGCGCCTCGATCTCCTATTAACTGCTTCCCTTAAGTTCATTTCTGCTATTTTGGTTTGCCGGGACATTCGGTGTTGAGTTTCGAAGAGTTTTGGGACACTTAGTCCCTAAATGAGAGCTTAAGTGTTGAAAAGTGGTCCATAGTCAGAACAGTGTGAAGGCGACCTCAGAATAGAAATTCGATGGTTCCGTTAGCTTTGTTAGGTGATTTCGGGGTTGGAAGCGTGTTCGAAATGTAATTTGGAAGTTCGTAGCTCATATAGGCTTGAAATGCCGAAGTTTGAATTTTTGAAGTTTCCGGTCCGATAGTGAGTTTTTGATCCGAGGGTCGGATTGGAATTCCGAAAGCTGTAATAGCTCCGTCATGTCATTTGGGATGTGCGCGCAAAATTTCAGGTCATTCGGACGTGTTTTGGTTAGGTTTTTGATCGAAAGCGTGTTTTGATGAAAATTGAAGTTCTTAGGCTCAAATCCGTGTTTAATTCGAGTTTCCGGCGTTGTCTTAGGTGGTTTAAGGATTGGTACAAGTTCGAATGAGGTATTAGGTGTTATTGGTGCTTTTGGTTGAGGTCCTGGGGGCCTCGGGATGATTTCGGGTGGTTAACGGAGAAATTTTTGAAGTGTTGCAGCGCTGGTTTTTTTTCTCTTCTGGTATTATCGCTTCTGCGGCTTGGGAATCGCAAAAGCGAAGCCGCAGAAGCGGCCACTCAATCGCAAGAGCGAATTTGGGCTCCCTTAGCTTTTTCGGCAGGTGCGGAGGATCTACCGCAGATGCGGTTACGTACCTGCGAGGCTTCTATCGCAGATGCGGCCCTGAGTCTTTAGTGAGACACCGCAGAAGCGGTAAGTATTTCGCAGAAGCGGCAACCGCGGGTGCGGTTTAAGACCGCAGAAGCGGGACCCTAGATTTTTAATGAATACCGCATAAGCGGCTCGTTTTCCGCATAAGCGGGACCGCAGAAGCGGTCCCTTGTCCGCAGAAGCGGAAATGCCTGTGCAGATATAGAAATTTCGAGGGTTAGATTTCATAAGTTAGAAAAATCAAATTGAGCTCGGGGAAGGGCGATTTTCAGAGGGTTTTGAGGAGAAGACTATTGGGTAACATTTCTTTAATCCCTTCTAGTTATATTTCATCATTTTGTAGTTAAATCCATCATTAAAAATTCGAATTTGGGATCAAAAATTGGAAAATTGGGTGAAACTTCATAGGCTAAACTATTGGGTTTTTGAGTGGGTGTTTGACCTCCGATTTGGGAGATTTTTATATGGTTAGACTCGTGAGAGTACGAGGGTTCCAAAAATGTGAAAATTATTCGATTCTGAGGCGTTGGTTTGAAGGGCATTTTGGTCATTTTACCTAATTTCACGCCGTAGCTTTGAATTAAATATCAAAACTAGTTGTTTGCGATGTTATTTACGATATGTAATTGAATTGAATAGATTTGGGCCATTTGGAGTCGGATACTCGTGGCAAGGGCGTGATTTCTAGTTGATTTTGAGCCGGTTCGAGGTAAGTGGCTTGTCTAACCTTGTGTGGGGGACATCTTCCCCTTAGGACATGATATTTGATATTTGAAAGCTTCGTACGTGAGTTGACGAGCGCGTACTTGATCTGATTGTTGGAAATCCGTTATTACTTGAAGTATTTAAATTGAGTTTTTCTTGCTTACCAGTTTATTTGAATTGTAAGTTTATCCTATGCTAGTTTAGAGAAGCATGTTTAGTTGACTTACTTGCTTAAGTGCTTAAACTGTCTTGTTGTACTCCGTGGGGCATGTTAGGCTAGGATTTCTATTACTTGTTCTGAGTTTAGCATTTATCCTATGTGTTGGGTTGTTCTTGTGTGTTTTAAATTGGGACTACGGGACGGCATCCCTGGAGATCCCCCCCTGTAGGTGCGGGATACGAAAAGATCCCCGGCATATGTAAATGTAAGATTTGAGGATACCAAGAGATCCTCGGGATACTAAGAGATCCCTCGTGTAAATGATGAGGATACCAAGAGATCCTCGGGATACCAAGAGATCCCCGGCTATTACTTCTTGTTGTGAGCAGTACTCTTTATATTGTTTTGTTTCTGCTTCCTATTACTCTTTCCCTTATTTATCCTGTTTAGATTCTTGCTGTAGACTTTATCTATACTGTTTCCCTTAACCTATTATATATTGTGTTTTACCTCAGTAGGGCCCTGACCTTTCCTCGTCACTACCCAACCGAGGTCAGGCTTGGCACTTACTGAGTACCGCTGTGGTGTACTCATGCCCTTCCTGCGCATGTTTTTCATGTGCAGATCCAGGTACCTCCACTCAGGCGCACTATCCTTGAGGCGAGGAGAGTTATGGAGACTTCAAGGTATATCTGCAGCGTCCGTAGACCGATGAGTCTCCTTCCTTATTCTATCTGTAGTGTTTAGATTCTATCATACTTTTGATGTAGACATTCTGGAGATTAGAGCATCTACAGTATTTCTATTAGCCTGTGGTTCCCGTGAGTTTCCGGGTTTTGGGATTGAGTTTTAGACTTCCGCATTTCTTTTGAGTTGTATAGGCCGAGCGGCCTCATATGCAGTTATTATTTTAATATGTCTAGCTTTATTTAACCATTTCGCGAGTTAGGTTGTTATTTCCGCATTGTTAGGCTTACCTAGTTGTAGGAACTAGGTGCCATCACGACATGTTCATGGAGGGTGAACTGGGGTCGTGACAAGTTGGTATCAGAGCTCTAAGTTCATAGGAGTCACGGAACACAGGCCAGTTTATTAGAGTCTCGCTGATCGGTACGAAGACGTCTGTACTTATTTACGAGAGGCTATGTAACTGTTTAGGAAAAATCTTCATTTCATTGAATTCCTTGTCGTGCGATATTTTTGGACATCTATTCTAAACTTCTGACTTCTATTCTCTCACAGATGGTGAGGACACGTGCTACTCGAGATGATCAGGCACCCGCGCCCCCGACTGCAGCCGTCAGAGGCCGAGGCCGGGGGAGAGGTCGAGGACCCGCACGTGGTGCCGCCAGAGCACCTGCGCGAGCTGCCGCCGAGATACCACCAGCAGATCCAGCCGGAGCCCAGGCACCTGGCACACCTACTACTGCCACTACTACTCCAGCGCTCCAGGAGACTTTCGCTCAGTTCATGAGCATGTACACCACCTTGGCTCAGGCAGGGTTGCTTCCCCTTGCTGCAGCCACATCCCAGGTCGGGGGAGGAGTACAGACTCCCGCCGTCCGCACTCCTGAGCAGCGAGTGCAAGTTGAGCAGGCTCCCGATATTATTCCTGCACTGCCTGCAACGCCATTTCAGCCCGAGGATGGGTCAGCTGCTTCAGAGGACGAGCAGCGGAGACTTGAGAGGTTCAAGAAGTATGATCCCCCAGTATTCAGTGGATTAGCATCAGATGATGCCTTCAGATTTCTAGAGGAGTGTCACCGTATTCTTCGCACTATGGGCATAGTGGAGTCCAGCGGGGTTTCTTTCACTGCTTTTCAGCTTCGGGGGGCCGCCTAAGATTGGTGGCGCACTTATGAGATAGACAGTCCAGTCGAGGCTGCTTCACTGACTTGGACCCAGTTCTCGGATATGTTTATAAGAGAGTTTGTTCCCCAGAGTCTTAGAGACGCATGGCGCGCAGTGTTTGAGCATTTGCGCCAGGGTGCTATGACCGTTTCGAAGTATGCCATCCGTTATACCAGATTGGCCAGGCATGCACCGGCCTTGGTTGCTACAGTTCGAGAGAGAGTTCGCAGGTTCATTGAGGGTCTTATTCCACCCATCAGATCTAGCATGGCTCGAGAGTTGGAGATGGACATTCCTTATGAGCAGGTAGTGAGCATTGCTAGGAGGATTGAGGGTATGCTCGCCAGGGAGCGAGGGGAGAGGGAGGCCAAGAGGTCTCGAGAGTCAAGTCACTACTCTGGTGCCCGTACCCCATCAGCAGGTCGTTATGGTAGAGGTTATGCGGGTCGCCCTATCCATTCAGCTCTTCCAGCAGCCAGCAGTGCTCCAGCTCCGCCTATACCTCAGGAGCCTTACTATGCACCCCCAGTTTCTAGCGCGCCTCCTGCGCGGGGCGCATTCAGAGGTCAGTCCAACAGGTCTGGCCCGAGCTAGTCACAGCCACCGTGCCCTCCCAGAGCTTGTTTTGAGTGTGGGGATACCCGCCACGTGGTGAGGGATTGCCCTAGCCTTGGGAGGAGTGCGCCCCACA
>NC_031990.1:84098764-84112289 GCF_001879085.1 Nicotiana attenuata
GTCATTACGAGTTCCTTGTTATGTCATTTGGGCTGACCAATGCCCCCGCAGCTTTCATGCATTTGATGCACAGTGTATCCAGGCCATATCTTGACTCGTTCGTTATTGTTTTTATTGATGATATTCTGGTGTATTCCCGGAGTCGGGAAGATCATGAGCAGCACTTGAGGACCGTGCTTCAGACCTTGAGGGAGAAGAAGTTATATGTAAAGTTCTCAAAATGTGAGTTTTGGCTGAGTTCTATGGCATTCTTAGGCCACGTGATTTCGAGTGAGGGTATTCGGGTGGACCCAAGGAAGATAGAGGCCGTACAGAGTTGGCCCAGGCCGTCCTCAGCTATAGAGATTCGCAGTTTCCTTGGTTTGGCAGGCTACTACCGTCGCTTCGTGGAGGGATTTTCATCGATTGCGGCCCCTATGACTAGATTGACTCAGAAGGGTGCCCCATTTCAGTGGACAGAGGAGTGTGAGGCGAGCTTTCAGAAGCTCAAGACAACTTTGACTACAGCCCCAATCTTGATGTTGCCTACCGGTTCGGGGTCTTATACTGTCTATTGTGACGCCTCGAGAGTTGGCCTTGGAGCGGTGTTGATGCAGGACGGTAGGGTGATTGCCTACGCGTCCAGACTGTTGAAGATACATGAGAAGAATTACCCTGTCCACGACCTTGAGTTAGCTGCCATTGTTCATGCCTTGAAGATCTAGCGTCATTATTTGTACGGTGTGCCTTGTGAGATCTATACTGACCATTGGAGTTTGCAGCACTTACTCAAGCAAAAGGATCTTAATATGCGTCAGAGGAGGTGGTTAGAGTTTCTGAAGGATTATGACATCACTATCCTGTATCACCCGGGCAAGGCCAATGTGGTGGTGGATGCCTTGAGTCGTCGGGCGGAGAGTTTGGGGAGTTTGGCATATTTACCAGCTTCAGAGAGGCCTATGGCGATGGATGTTCAGGCCTTAGCCAGCCAGTTTGTGAGATTGGACCTTTCGGAGCCTAGTCGGGTTCTAGCTTGTGTGGTTTCCCGGTCTTCCTTATTTGATCGTATCAGGGAGCATCAGTATGAAGTCCCTCATTTGCTTTTCCTTAAGGACAAGGTTTAGCGTGGAGATGCCGGAGATGTGACCATCGGAGATGACGGGGTATTGAGGATGCAGGGCCGGATTTGTGTGCCCAATGTTGATGGTCTTCGAGAGTTGATTCTAGCAGAGGCCCATAGTTCGTGGTATTCCATCCATCCGGGTGCCGCGAAGATGTATCAAGACTTGAGGCAGCACTATTGGTGGAGGCGGATGAAGAAAGATATTGTTGGTTGTGTGTCTAGATGCCTCAACTGCCAGCAGGTGAAGTATGAGCACCAGCGCCCGGGTGGGTTGCTTCAGCAGATAGAGATTCCGGAGTGGAAATGGGAGCGCATCACCATGGACTTTGTATCGGGACTCCCACGGACCTTGAAGAAGTTTGATGCCTTTTGGGTCATTGTGGATCGACTGACCAAGTCCGCTCATTTTATTCCTGTGTGCACCACTTATTCATCGGAGCGGTTGGCGGAGATTTATATCCGGGAGATCGTCCGTCTGCATGGTATTCCAGTCTCTATTATTTCGGACAGAGGTACTCAGTTTACATCGCGGTTCTGGAGAGCCGTGCAGCAGGAGTTAGGCACTCGGGTGGAGTTAAGCATAGCATTTCACTCCCAGACGGACGGACAGTCCGAGCGCACTATTCAGATTCTTGAGGATATGCTCCGTGCGTGTGTGATTGAGTTTGGAGGGTCTTGGGATCATTTCTTTCCATTGGCGGAGTTTGCTTATAACAACAGCTATCAGTCCAGCATTCAGATGGCGCCGTATGAGGCCTTATATGGTAGGAGGTGTAGATCCCCGGTGGGTTGGTTTGAGCCGGGTGAGGCCAGGCTATTGGGCACAGACATAGTTCAGGATGCATTGGAGAAGGTTAAGATGATTCAGGATAGACTCTGTACAGCCCAGTCCAGACAGAAGAGTTACGCGGACAGGAAGGTTCGTGATGTTTCATATATGGTTGGTGAGCGGGTTCTGCTTCGGGTTTCGCCTATGAAAGTCGTCATGAGGTTTGGGAAGAAAGGGAAGTTGAGTCCGAGGTTTATTGGCCCTTTTGAGATCTTGAGGCGAGTTGGGGAGGTTGCCTATGAGCTTGCCTTACCTCCCAGTTTGGCCGGAGTTCATCCGGTATTTCATGTTTCGATGCTCCGGAGGTATCACGGTGACCTGTCGCACGTGTTGGATTTCAGTTCAGTCCAGTTGGACAAGGATCTATCCTATGTTGAGGAGCCAGTGGCTATATTGGACAGAAAGATCAGGAAGTTGAGGTTAAAGAAAATAGCTTCAGTGAAGGTTCAGTGGCGGGGTCAGCCGGCCGAGGAAGCGACCTGGGAGACCGAGCAGGATATGCGCAGCAGCTACCCTCATCTTTTCACTACTTCAGGTATGTTCTCTATGCTCGTTCGAGGACGAACGAATGTTTAAGTGTAGGAGGATGTGATGACCCGGCCGGTCGTCTTAAGAATTAGCGCCCCGATCCCCTATTAACTGCTTCCCCTAAGTTCATTTCTGCTATTTCGGTTTGTCGGGACGTTCGGTGTTGAGTTTCGGAGAGTTTTGGGACACTTAGTCCCTAAATGAGAGCATAAATGTTAAAAAGTGCTCCATAGTCAGAACAGTGTGAAGGCGACCTCGGAATGGAAATCCGATGGTTCGGTTAGCTTCGTTAGGTGATTTCGGGGATGGGAGCGTGCTCGAAATGTAATTTGGAAGTCCGTAGCTCATTTAGGCTTGAAATGCCGAAGTTTGAATTTTTGAAGTTTCCGGTCCATTAGTGAGTTTTTGATCCAAGGGTCGGATTGGAATTCCGGAAGTTGCAGTAGCTCCGTCATGTCATTTGGGATGTGTGCGCAAAATTTCAGGTCAAACGTGTTTTGGTTAGGTTTTTGATCGAAAGCGTGTTTTGATGAAAATTGAAGTTCTTAGGCTCAAATCTGTGTTTCATTCGAGTTTCCGGCGTTGTCTTAGGTGGTTTAAGGATTGGTACAAGTTTGAATGAGGTATTAGGTGTTATTGGTGCTTTTGGTTGAGGTCCCGGGGGCCTCGGGATGATTTCGGCTGGTTAACGGAGAAATTTTTGAAGTGTTGCAGCAGCTAGTTTTTTTTCTCTTCTGGTATTTTTGCTTCTGCGGCTTGGGAACCGCAGAAGCGGCCACTCAATCGCAGGAGCGAATTTGGGCTCCCTCAGCTTTTTCCGCAGATGCGGAGGATCTACCGCAGATGCGGTTACGCACCTGCGAGGCTTCTATCGCAGATGCGGCCCTGAGTCTTTTGTGAGACACCGCAGAAGCGGTAAGTATTTTGCAGAAGCGGTAACCGCAGGTGCGGTTTAAGACCGCGGAAGCGGGACCCTGGATTTTTAATGAAAACCGCAGAAGCGTCTCATTTTTCGCATAAGCGGGACCGCAGAAGCGATCCCTTGTACGCAGAAGCAGAAATGCCTGTGCAGATATAGAAATTTCGAGGGTTAGATTTCATAAGTTAGAAAAATCAAATTGAGCTCGGGGAAGGGCGATTTTCTGAGAGTTTTGAAGACAAGACTATTGGGTAACGTTTCTTTAATCCCTTCTAGTTATATTTCATCATTTTGTAGTTAAATCCATCATTATAAATTCGAATTTGGGATCAAAAATTGAAAAATTGGGTGAAACTTCATTGGCTAAACTATTGGATTTTTGAGTGGATGTTTGACCTCCGATTTGGGAGATTTTTATATGGTTAGACTCGAGAGAGTACGAGAGTTCTGAAAATGTGAAAATTATTCGATTCCGAGGCGTTGGCCTGAAGGGCATTTTGGTCATTTTATCTAATTTCACGCTGTAGCTTTGAATTAAATAGAAAAACCAGTTGTTTGCGATGTTATTTACGATATGTAATTGAATTGAATAAATTTGGGCCATTTGGAGTCGGATACTCGTGGCAAGGGCGTGATTTCTAGTTGATTTTGAGCCGGTTCGAGGTAAGTGGCTTGTCTAACCTTGTGTGGGGGACCTCTTCCCCTTAGGACATGATATTTGATATATGAAAGCTTCGTACGTGAGTTGACGAGCGCGTACTTGAGCTGATTGTTGGAAATCCATTTTTACTTGAAGTATTTAAATTGAGTTTTTCTTGCTTACCTGTTTATTTGAATTGTAAGTTTATCCTATGCTAGTTTAGAGAAGCATGTTTAGTTGACTTACTTGCTTAAGTGCTTAAACTGTCTTGTTGTACTCCGTGGAGCATGTTAGGCTAGGATTTCTATTACTTGTTCTAAGTTTAGCATTTATCCTAATGTGTTGTGCTGTTATTGTGTGTTTTAAATTGGGACTACGGGACGGCATCCCGGGAGATCCCCCCTGTACTTGTTATGTTCTGGATTGAGGTGCAGGATACCAAGAGATCCCCGGCACATGTAAATGTAAGATTTGAGGATACCAAGAGATCCTCGGGATATGTCACGACCCCAAAACCCGATCGTGATGGCGCCCAACAATATTGCTAGGCAAGCCTGACCACAATCGTTCACAAATCAACCGTAAACCTCAAACCGACAATCTAAAGAGATTATAATAGTTTTAGAATAATAATCCAATAGTTATAATTGAATAATACTGAGAACAATACGAAGTCTGATAAAACGCTCCCAAAGATCTGGGGTCACGAGTCTAGAGCCTCTAAAACAATCTGAATAACAATATCTGAACGAAAATACTCAAGTCTGGAAATGTATATATAAATAAAACTGAAATAGGAAGAGTAGTCGGGTCCTGCGAACGTCAAGCAGCTACCTCAACAACTCTAATAAGCTCTGGGAAACAAAGACTGCTCAGCTAAGCCTCCGGTGTACCTGAATCTGCACACAAGGTGCAGGGAGTAGGGGTGAGTACTACCGACTCAGTGAGTAATAAGCATATAAAATGTATGAAGATAATAAATCCACGAAATACCACAAAGCAAAGCTAAAACTAATAGTCCTACACCTTACTACGAACCAACAGCAAAACAACTTCAAATATAACAGGCAAGTAAAATGTAAGGATGCAATGCAATGCACATGAACACGCTGTGGCGTACAGCCCGATCCATTTAACGTCGACGACGCTCACTGGGGGTGTGTACAGACTCCGGAGGGGCTCCTTCAGCCCAAGCGCAATATAATCATACCATTCGCTGCGGCGTGCAGCCCGATCCATACTCAGTCCACAATATGCATATGAGTCACGTAACAGATTTAATTAATTTCCCAACTTCCAATTTATTAAGAAGAATATACTTTAGATATTTAACTTCAGGAAAAGTGACTTAGCGTTTCATAACAGTGATTAAACACAGGACTGAGATCAACGATTATACAAAGCATGCTATCACAATGACATTCATCCTCTAAGGATGCTACAGATCGGCACAAGGCCCCAAACACGCCAATAAGCCCAGATATATTCAATACACGGTGCGTATCAGTCGCCAATATAGAAACATTCTTGTTCGGGATGGACTAAGTCTCAATCCCCAGTCATAACCAATCCTGCACCTGCCATGGGGTGCGAGTCACGCCCTACAATAGCGTCACAATGTGATAAGCCGGGGTTTCAAACCCTCAGGCCATCATATACACCAACTACTCACCTCTATCCGGCCGTAGAATGGTCCGCAATGCCTTTTTCTTTCGTATCGACCTCCTCGCGCGTCGAATCTAGTCAAAATCGCAACGAATACATAAATATGGGTTAAAGAAACATAACCCAATCAAAAATACTCGAAAAGTACTAAAATTCACGAAGTTGGTAAAACCCGAGCCCCGGGCCTACTTCTCGAAAAATTCCGAAAATCACACCAACGGATTCCTCGTCTCGCCACGAGTCCGTGCATATAAAGTTTACCAAAATCAGAGCTCGTTTGACCCTCCAAATTCTATTTTTATATCACAGCTTTCCAAGCCCTAGCTTGACCCGTTTTTGATGAATTTTCTACAATTTACATGTAATTTCTACCATAAATTCGAATATTTAGGCCAAGGAACTTACCTCCAAGTGATTCTCAGTCAAAACCCTCGAATTTCCTTGTTCAAAGCTCTTAAGAACGTCAACAATGGAGGAAAAATATGAAAGGGTCGCGGATGAAATATTATTTTAAAACTCTTCTGTCGCTCAGTCCAGTTTTCGCTTCTGCGGTCCCGCTTTCGCTTATGCGGGACCGCTTCTGCGGCCATATTTCCGCTTTTGCGGTCTTTACTTAGAAACCTGGACTTCGCTTATGCGACGCGAAGTCCGCTTCTGCGGTTCCCTCAAAACCGCTTCTGCGGTCCGGTGTCTGCTTATGCGGACCCGCTGGTGCGAGCCACCTTCCGCTTCTGCGAAATTTCCCTAGCTGGACAACGACCGCTTCTTCGACCATGTACCCGCTTCTGCGGTACCGCTTCTGCGGTCCATTTTCGCAGAAGCGGAAACACCAGATGACAGCAAGATCTGACCTGCAATACACCTCAAAACTCTCGTTTAACCACCCGAATTCACCCCGAGGCCCTCGGGACCTCAACCAAATGCACATATATGTTCTATTACTTCATTCAAACTTGCTCGTAACATAAAAACACCATCATAAACACCAAAATCATCGAATTACCACGGATTCAAGCCTAAGTTAAACTAAAACTTCCGAAACTTGCATTTGATCTAAAACCCGACCTAAACACCTCCGAATGATCTGAAACTTTGCACGCATATCCAAAATCACCTAACGGAGCTACTGAAACTCTCGGAATTCTGTTCCGACCCTCGAATCAAAATCTCACCTACCATCCGGAATTCGCCAAAATCCGATCTTAGCCAATTCAAGCCTAATTCTACACCAGACCTCCAAATTCAATTCCGATTGCGCTCCTAAGTCACAAATCATCCCCCAAAACTAGTCGAATCATCGGAAATCCATTCCGAGCCTTCTAACTCATAAGTCAACATTCGGTTGACTTTTCCGAACAATCCTTCTCATAAAGAGACTTATTGTCTCATTTCTAACCGAACTCTATCCGAATTACTTCAAATTCTCCAAACACATATAATGAAACATATAGAAGCATAAAACGGGGAAAATGGGGCGGTAACTCCCGTAACGACGGGTCGGGTCGTTACAGGATACCAAGAGATCCCTCGTGTAAATGATGAGGATACCAAAAGATCCTCGGGATACCAAGAGATCCCTAGTGTAAACGATGAGGATACCAAGAGATCCTCGGGATACCAAGAGATCCCCGGCTATTACTTCTTGTTGTGAGCAGTACTCCTTATATTGTTTTGTTTCTGCTTCCTATTACTGTTTCCCTTATTTATTCTGTTTAGATTCTTGCTGTAGACTTTATCTATACTGTTTCCCTTAACCTATCATATATTGTGTTTTACCTTAGTAGGGCCCTGACCTTTCCTCGTCACTACCCAACCGAGGTTAGGCTTGGCACTTACTGAGTACCGCTGTGGTGTACTCATGCCCTTCCTGCGCATGTTTTTCATGTGCAGATCCAGGTACCTCCACTCAGGCGCACTATCCTTGAGGCGAAGAGAGTTACGGAGACTTCGAGGTATATCTGCAGCGTCCGCAGACCGAAGAGTCTCCTTCCTTATTCTATCTGTAGTGTTTAGATTCTATCATACTTTTGATGTAGACATTCTGGAGATTAGAGCATTTACAGTATTTCTATTAGCCTGTGGTTCCCGTGAGTTTTCGGGTTTTGGGATTGAGTTGTAGACTTTCGCATTTCTTTTGAGTTGTATAGGCCGAGCGGCCTCATATGCAGTTATTATTTTAATATGTCTAGCTTTATTTAACCATTTCGCGAGTTAGGTTGTTATTTCCGCATTGTTAGGCTTACCTAGTTGTAGGAACTAGGTGCTATCACGACATGTTCATGGAGGGTGAACTGGGGTCGTGACAGCTTACCACCCCACTTCAATCCCATCCAAAATTAAAATGCCCCAGTGGAACTTCCCTTCTTTCCCCCGGGGGAAATCATCAACATGAAACCCATCTTCGTGCCTTGGTCCCTTCCAGTGGACAATGCACAAACTCAACCAAACCCCCACATGAAAATCCCTCCCCATGCAAATCCGGCTCAATAACAAAACCCACCAAATGTTCCACCACAAATGCCACAACTTGTTCCACCACCAGTACAACATCCAGCTCCTCATGCTCAACCCCCACCCAATGCACCAGAACTAGAAAATGTTCAAATGGAGGAAGAAGAGGAGATAAACTTACTGGGGTCCGGACCAGTCCTAGAATTTTCAAGTCTCAACGAGGTAAAAGTGTTTCTTTTCAGGTATCTACTAGAGAAGAGATATGTGCTCAGTTGCCCTCCAGCACTTTACAAGTGCTCAATGGATGTGAGGCCCCCTCAGGACCCTACGGCGGGGAACCATGCAATGATTCTAGTTATTATAATGAAGCACTCTCATTAGAGCAAAATTTTGGATTTCTTAGACGGCACCGTGCATATAAAACTTCGAATAAAAATATTAATACTCCCTCTGTTTCAGTTTATGTGAACCTATTTCCTTTTTGGTCCGTTCCAAAAAGAATGATTCCTTTCTAAATTTGGTAACAATTTAGCTTAAACTTACAATTCTACCTTTAATGAGAAGCTTTTATAACCACACAAATACTCTAGGCCCCTTTTTGGCTTGTTTAGGACCACAAATTTTAAAAGTCTTCATTTTTTGTTAAACTTCATGCCCAATCAAGCAGGTTCACATAAATTGAAACATAGGAAGTATTAGGTATGTATGTGCTTGATTGAGTCTAATAGTTTTGTATAAATTTACTGACATCTTTTACAACTGTGTTAAGCGTTAAAATTCACCAGTGTACTTGTGAAAGGAGGAGTACAATGAGAATTACTGAATTAGTAAAGGTCCTATTGATCGAAGAAAAAAAAAACCAAGTTGATGTATGATTGCCGATTTATTGATTGGTTGAGGAGTAGGATATAATATTTGACATAAAAAGAAAAACTAAACTAAGAAGGGTGCGTGATATCTCAAATCAGAGAAATTTTATGATGTGTGAGATATGCCATGTCATACTTGTGTGAGGGTGTTAATGATTGACATTTGGAATTATGGGACCCACCTTATATTACTTTTTCATATCTTTCTTTCCTTTCTCTTTTTCTGCTGTATTTCTATGTTAATTTTTTTACTGTTGTATCTCCCCGTTCATCTTCCTTACAAATTACTAGTTGAATGTTTTCATTCACAAAAGCTCAATATTTCTCACCACTTTAATATGAATTTATTTTCTCAGTCTCTCAAGCAATTTCTCCATTTTTGAAAGTCACTCAACTCTTAAAGACAAAAAACGAGAAAGAAACGGAAAGGTACGAACACTATTAACCTTAACAAACAATTGGGTTTTGCACTATTTCCATAAAACCCAGCAATGTAAGTATATCGTTCACTTTCTTGTTCTTATTTCAGATACATTCTAGATCAATGATATCCAAGACAAATTAATTCATAATGAAAAACCTATATTATTTGACTAGCACAGTCAAATACATCAAAAAATTAGATCATCCTTAGATTTATAAAGAGAAGATTATAATATAAAGAATAAGGATTTCTTTTTTATAGCAGAAGGAACGATAGATGAAAAGAATAATAGAAAACGAAAGGGAATAAGAGAGTTTGAAGAATGAGTGTGAGGAGGGAAGGAAATCCTGCTGGAGTGGGGAAGGGGTGACTTTGACTCACATAGGATTGTGTTTGAGGTAATTGATAAGAAATTTGGAGAAATTCGGCAAGGAGAGGGTGATAGGCAATAGCTTTAGAAATAAAAGAAAGAAAGAGATTAGTATGGTAGGACTTGGTAAATATTACTGAATGTAGGACCCAAAGTCCACTTGGCTAAAGATGAAAGGAGACTCATACAATTTATGTCGGCCATTTAATAGTTATATCTCGTGCATAATAAAACTTCTCCTCAAATCATAAGGAGATAAGACTTGATATAAGAATCTATAAATGCTGATATGATTTTTGTTCTTTTATTCTTTCTCAATGTTCTGAAATTCCATGTTTTCTGAATGAGAAGGTTAGGTTGGAGATCTCTAATCTTTTATCAAATGATTATAGCATACATCAACTACTCGAAAATATCCAGAAAAATATATTAACATAAGTTACTCATAAGAAAAAGATTTTAACTCCTCTAAAAGAGGAATAATAATTAAGAACCCGGATATCTAAAATAAATATAGTATGAAAGATCTAATTTTTCCAAAATATAAGAATAAAAAATTCAATATTTGTTAATTTAAGGATAGAAAGGTAAGAAGAATCAATCTGATAAAGTGAAAGGAACTCAACGCAAAAAAAAAAAATTAAATAATGAATATTTTGGAATCATTCTGATTCTTTGGCACGAAGTAACAAGAACACAACAATTTGGCAGAACTAAATAATTCAATTTAGAGGGCTTTTTTTTTGAATTCCCCTCCCCTTTGATATTGATCCCTTTGTTGGAGCTATTGCTCCTTTGGTGACTCGAACCCATAACCCTCGGGTTGTAGGTGGAGGGGCTGACCATTTGAGGTTGGCTGATAAGGGCTGAGTAAGAACCGGTGAGGTTTTTCTCATTTGGGAGCAGGGGAAGACTGCAATACAACTAATTTTGTTTGTTTTCTTTTAAGTACCCACGGTTCTATATCTGATTCGTCAAGCAATCTTACACTACGGGTGTCAAATAGGCGGGTTGGGTCAATTTTGGGCGGGTCAAAATGGGATGAGTCAATAATTGGGAGGGTCAAATGACCCGCCCAAAAGTTACTTGGGCTAAGATGGGTTGGGTCAAGATGGGTTAAAATTCGGGTCATAACCCAACCCGCCCAACTCTTATTAAACTTTAATTAATATGTGTTATTTTCTTATAAATTGTATAATTACTAAATAAGGCTTTTTTGCTTTTGTTATGGTCATATTTAAAATATTAAACAAAAAATAAAATTATTTCTAAGATATTTTGACAAACTTACTCATGGATCAATTTGGACTAAAAATTAGCCAAACTTTAAATGGGTTGAGATGGGTTAGGTCAAGATGGGCTAAGTTCAATAAATGGGCGGGTCAATAACCAACCCAACCTTGGGCGGGTTGGGCGGGTCATTTGGGCTTGGGCCAAATTTGACAGCCCTATCTTACACCAAAACTTGAGATATTTGCTTCCTGCCCATGAATCTAACCAGCCAACTACTATTTGGTCATTTATTTATTATTTCACAAATATATTGTAAAATGCCTTACATGGAACTCTTAAGAAGCTGTGTTTGAGCTAAAACTTCAGCTAATGTTTGATAGCCTATATTATACTAACTTGTGCAGTAGCTATGTCCTGTTTATCAGTTGCTTCCAAAATGAAAGAGATTGATGCTCCTCTAACTGTTGATTTGCATGGGATTGAAATGTATCATTCAAAAGAGAGAGATACTTTCTCTATTTCTTATATTAAATTTTCTGGAATTTGATTGCACAGTTAAATATTAAGGGATTAGACGGGAGAGGTTCAATTGTTAAACAAATATGTACATTCACTTATCAGCAACCAGTTCTGCTAATATTAGGATGGGCGATGCCACTAAGTTATTGACAAATTGTTTCAACTTTTACAGAGATAATTGATCACGCCCAACTATGCCTTATAAAAAAGACAATGCGGTCGTTGCAAATATAATCCGGTTTACAAGTCCGGAGTCGAATCCCACAGAGAACTAAGGTTTAGCTACAGCTGTTCACTATCACCAAGAAGACAAGCTTGAACAATTCCTAACTTATAGATATTAAGATTCTTGTGTTTAACTACTTAACTAACAAATTAAAATAGTAAATTAACAACTAACTATACTGAGGGTTAGAGAAAAGATTAAGGAGGTCTAGAGTTATGATTTCCCCTATTGTCTGAATCCTTCCCGCTATGTCTTTTATAATTTCGCCTAAGTATTCTCTACCGATCATGAGCACTCTTATTACCGTAAATCTCTCCCGAGTAATTACGACAATTTACTAGACGCACTCTCCCAAGCTACGCTAGCTGGCTTTTAAAACAGCTCACTTCAGATCGCACACAAGGCTTCGTTATCCCTAATCCCGCCTTTAAACCCTCGGTTATTGATCCCTCATATACTCTGGGAGTGGTGTTGTTCAACAATTACCTAAATATGCACTCTCTCCCGAGTTATGCATACTAAATAGGCACAGCTAATTGAGAGCTCTTCAATCAACCAGAATATAAACGTAGTTGAACAAATAGAGAAAAGTTATGGCTCAATTATATAAAAACATAACAAGAATTTATCCTACAAAAGGTTCTATCAAAACTCTAGATAACAAATTAGCTATTCATAATAGTATGTAAAACTACAATACTAAAAGTCATAACCAACAATGAAAAATAGGAAGAGGAAGGAAAAACTCGTAGAAGAATTCTCCGCCTTGCTCCCAATGTGTTCTTGCCTCCAAGGGTGTTGTCTAACCCTAAAGTAGTGTCTCTCCGCCTCCTTAGGTCTAATTTGTGTCCAAAATATGTCCCCTTCTTGTTCTTGGCCGGCCTCCTTTGTTTAATATAGGGTTTAGGACTTAAAATCCCATGTGTTTGCACTTTAGTCCCTGAAATTTTCGCTTCCTGCCGCGGTCGCGGTCAAACCGCGGCCAAACATACTCTCTGATTCTTCAATTGTCCGCGAGTACACTCTGCCGCGGTTCTGCCGCGGTCGCGGTGGAACCGCGGTTTTTCGCCTGTTCCGTTTGGAATTTGGAAAAATGTAAAACATGAAAGTTGTAGCCCTTTGAGTTAGCTTTCCAACCATATATTGTGGAGCCCAAATAGAGTTCTGAGAAAAAAGTTATATCTATTTTACTAGACAGTGCGCAATATGCCTCCTCAAGCCTTCGTTCGTACTTAATTATCAAATTTGACCCCCGAACACGATCCCGGCTTAATTCCTTGAGCTTTTACTAAGACTTCAAAGCTTCAAATCACTTAAATTCATTCCATAACATCTATATAGCTCGGAATCACACCTACAAGGCATAAAACACACAATTAGTGCAAAACACTAGCGATTAAAGCGCAAACTCAATTAAAGTGCAGTAAATTCGAGTGTAATAAGCGACTAAAATATGAAATTATAGCCTATCATCAACACCCCACACTTAAACCATTGCTCGTCCTCGAGCAATCAAACTACACTTTTTATAGACACAACCTTTTTAAACAATTCTCCTAACTCATCACACCAAGAGTATTTAAAATAGACTAAGCACAAAAGCGTAACATCTTCACCTCAAGATTTGACTCACAAGTACCACACGTTATTCACAACTCACCCACTTACTCTAATACTAGAGGTCACTGACATTACCTTCCTTCACTGAATCAGGTGCCCTCATTCAACAAACGAGAGTACGTTCCACACA
>NC_031990.1:84112309-84168834 GCF_001879085.1 Nicotiana attenuata
ATTTTGTCTTCCTGCCCATGAATCTAACCAGCCAACTACTAATTGGTCATTTATTTATTATTTCACAAATATATTATAAAATGCCTTACATGGAACTCTTAAGAAGCTGTGTTTGAGCTAAAATTTCAGCTAATATTTGATAGCCTATATAATACTAACTTGTGCAGTAGCTATGTCCTGTTTATCAGTTGCTTCCAAAATGGAAGAGATTGATGCTCCTCTAACTGTTGATTTGCATGGGATTGAAATGTATCATTCAAAAGAGAGAGATACTTTCTCTATTTCTTATATTAAATTTTCTGGAATTTGATTGCACAGTTAAATGTTAAGGGATTAGATGTGAGAGGTTCAATAGTTAAACAAATATTGTCACGACCCAATTTAGGATTTGTGATCGGCGCTTAGGAGCATGTGCTCCCAAGTAAGCCTCATCGGTAATTTTACAGAAAATCGGACAGTTTCCCCTGTCTTTGGACTATCCCAAAAATTTTCCTGTCTCAAATCAACAACCAAACATCCTAATATCATATTGACAACTTGTCAATTAACCAATACAAGTCTCCACCATAACTAAACCACCAACTAACCACTAGAAATACTAATTTATCTCCAACTTTGATAAATGAGAATGATACTCAACATAAGACCATAATAACAAAATAATACTCATGACACTAAAATAATGACTATGGAGCGACTCTAAGAGTTCAATAAAAAGACCATAACAATAAAAAAATCTCTGCTCGCGCGAACAAGTGCGAGGCTCACCGAGAAATATCAACATGTGCGCTCTAATTAACGAAATTCTCGCCTGCGTCAACTGCTGTCTCTGTAAAAAAATTAGCGGGGAATGAGTCGCTAGCTCAGTGAGTAATAACACTTAACCACAACCGTTTTTATTTGGGGACAAGTCAGAAACATGCTAGTATCTCAAAGAGAAAATACATAAAAATGCCCTTTCAGAAACAATAAATAATTTTCAGTCTCATCACGCTTTTCTAGTAGTAAAATATAATTAAAAATTCAGTAATAAGCTCGGTAACCACTGTATAATATCAGTATTCACATTTTGGGAGGTTTCAATGAACGGATCATGTAATCGCTATAACTGTGGACTTCTTCCCAAGAAGTCAAATATAACGGTAGTCCCTACTCGAGGGAAATCGGTAACGGTATGCTAGTTCTACCTTCCCACTAGCGAGGGCTATAACTGTAATCGGTTATCTGTATGTACAAGGTGCACCAGGTCTAACGAACCCGCCATNTGAGTGTGTCGGTTTATGTAAATGGGGAATGGACATCGTCGGACCCCTCCCAGCGGGTGAGGTAAGATACGTTTTCTTTTGGTTTTAACTGACTACTTTTCTAAATGGGTAGAAGCAGGTGCATTCACCCAAATACGCGAATAGGAAGTCATCACATTCATATAGAGAAACATCACATGCCGTTTCGGCATCCCTAAAGAAATCAGCTGTGATAATGGGCCCCAGTTCACCAGGAAAAAGACCACCGATTTGCTGTTCAAGTAATACTTTGTTGGCAATGAAATTTTAATTTTAGTTTCCTTAATTTTAGGTTGACTGAATTCTCCGTCGTTGTTTTCATGCGTTGAAAGCGCTGGATCGATTTCAGCGGGTGGCTTTCTTTTAGATGTCAATGGACTTTCGAAATGTATATATTAAGATATGGATTTCTCTACTATTCTATTACACATCTTACTGAAGAATAACAATCCCTAAAGTGTTAGCTGTTGGAATGCATCCATGTTAGTAGGAAAAAGGTACTTTTCCTTTGTGAAATAATCAATGGTGTACTAGCAGTTTGTAAATTTTGTTAACTAATAAAAAGCTTTCTTAAAATTTAAATGCGCTTTATATGGATGGCACTGAAATTCCTAATTGTTTGGAGGCCGGATGGCTCATCTTTCTCAAAGAAGTTTGTATGATGTATCCTCTCATGGTGCGGTGATCATCTCTTCTTGGAGCTCAATTCTATCAGGGAGCTTTTGAAAAACTATCCTTTTCTTATTGGTGTACTTATCTGGTCTCAGTTGTTTGATGCTTTGGGACTGATAATTATAATATTGTAGATATACTATTTGTCCCATGTGTAATCTTAAAAGGTGGTATGACAGAGTATTTCTTAGCTCCAATGCCATATTCATTGAGTTTTTATACAATTTTCATGGAGCTGTCAAAATCAAAAGTCCATTCTTGTAGTTGTTTCTGTATTACGTTGATATAGCACTTGAGGGACTTTAAATGAGTCAGTGTTTATGGTAAGGAATACATTAAATTCTATTCTAGCATAGTAACTACTAAAACTCACTTTACTTCAGGGGCCTCGGATATAGAATTTATTGTTTGGTGAGAGGATCCGATTTTGATTGTCAGCAGCACCAGAAGGTAAGGATCTCCTTCCAAAAAGACTATAAATAAATGAAAAGATATATGTGACAAACACGAGAAAATAGTTGAAGTTAAAATTAAATTGTAAAGATGTTGCGACATGGTCATTGTTTTTCCTTTTTCTTACAATTGGTTATCTGGGAATAGCTGTAGGCTTTAACGTAAAATGCTTCCGATTATTGAATTGGGCTACTCTCTTGAGAGATGCGTAAGTATCAAAGTGTCTGCTATGTTATGCGATGACAACCCAGACTCTACTGGGAATTTTATATATATAAAAAAAAAAAAAAAAGTGTCTGGTAAAGCTTGGTTTGTAGGCAAGCTTTTCTTTAATTATAGTTGTTGGGTTTTAAGCATTTAATATGGCTTAAAAGAGGATGAATGGGAAATGGAGGGAAATGAAATTTTAAGTTTTCCTGCCTTGTCAAAGGGACATTGTCCCATATTGGAAGAGGAAGAGGTTTTTAATGGATATATAATCAATCGCTCTTCTTCTAGCTCTTAAAGAGTTGAGAAGAAGGCAAGCCTCGCGCCGTCGTTGCTCGCTTGGCTCGGCTTCGGCTTCGGATTTGGTCAAATGATTGATTGATTAATTTTTTGGACCAAATTTGTTTGTTAATAGTAAATATTAACAGAAATATTATTAAATATCCGGTTTAATAACAAAAATATTAATATTAAATCCAAGAATATATTAAAATCCAACCGTTTCCAATTTTCCGTTTTCTGTTTTGGTAACATAAAACTAGCTACCCTCTTCAATTTTTCCCACTTTATTTTCCCTCTTTGTTGTTGAGTAAATAGTCATTTATGTTATGGCATTTATGCTGTAGTCGTTTTGCATAAACAGCCATTCTGAAGAGTTGCACATCTTCAGATTTCAGCCCAACATTGGCTATAAATACAAGTCCATTCTCTCAGAACGATTTTCTGAGTTTCTCCTCCTTCTTCTGCATTGTTTTGACTTCAAAGAAAGCAATAGTAAGTGTGATTTGCTACCGAACTTTGTGTTCGCTGTAACACTGGGGTTTGAAGTACCACTACACCAGTGTGTAATTCGTTCTATCCTGGGAGGAAATAATTCATAACCTTGGGTACTAGGAGGGGATTAAATTCCTTAAGGAAACACTGTGAATTCAGTGGGCTCGGATTAAACTTTGTTCATGTTTTTCATTTCTGTTTATGTTATGTTATTTTCTCCAGAATTATTTTACAAATACAGTTTACTAACAATAATTTGATTGGGCTTGTAGTACTTCTGTCCTCGCCAAGATGCTTTTGACTGATATTACATGGCACATGTTGCAAATAAATGGTGCATGTTACTTTTATTTCCATGCATGGCCATTTATTCACAACACAATTTCTTTTTCCTTTCCATAACACATGGAAACGCATATACTCTATTATATTTATACTTCAATATGGAAAATAGGGGCCAAAATAGCACTACTTATTTCATGTTATTTGTTCACTCACAAATATGCATTATTACTATGAAGATTACCATAACAAAACAGTGAATTGGTTATACATATTCAAATAATATCTCCAAAACAACTTAACTGTTACAAAAATTGAATAGAAGGGGTTGCTTCCTTGAATTAGTGTTAAAGCCATATGCAGGGATAGTGGAGACGTAAATAATATACTTGGTGAAGGAGAGTTGCATTGAGCCCTGAATATCTTGAAGCATGATAAGTGTTGTTTAATAAGCATAGGATGAAAGCATGGTAAAATTGTTAAGTGTTGTTTAATAATATTATTAAATAAATATTATAATTTAGTAGTATTATATATATATATATATATATATATATATATATATATATATATATATATATATATATATATATATATAAACTCATTCATTATCTACTCCCCTAAACATCAAATACAATTGATATCTAAGATTACCAATAATGATGATGTGGCGACCCGGCCAGTCGTCTCATGAGTTACCGTTCCGTTTTTCCCATTTCTACTTCTATTTGCTTTAATTATTGGTTTTATATGTGATCGGGTTGGTTGGTTCGGGTTCGGAAAAAGTTTTGAGAAGGTTTGAGACACTTAGTCTCTTTTAAGAAGGCTTAAGTTGAAAAAGTCAACCGGATGTTGACTTATGTGTTAGAGGGCTCGGATGTGAGTTCCGATGGTTCGGATAGCTTCGGGAGATGATTTGGGACTTAGGAGTGTGATCGGAATGTGATTTGGAGGTCCGGGGTAGAATTAGGCTTGAATTGGCGAAGTTGAGTTTTTGGCGTTTTCCGGTTGCTAGGCGAGATTTTGATATAGGGGTCAGAATGGAATTTCGGAAGTTGCAGTAGCTTCATTATGTCATTTGGGATGTGTGTGCAAGATTTCAGGTCATTCGGACATGGTTTGGTATACTTTTTGATCAAAAGCGGAATGCGGAATATTTTAGAACCTTAGGCTTGAATTCGATGTGTTTTGGTGGTTTTGATGTTGTTTGAGGTGTTTTGAAGATTGGTATAAGTTTGAATAAGGTTATAGGATATGTTTGTGCTTTTGGTTGAGGTCCCGAGGGTCTCGGGGTGATTTCGGATGGTTGACGGAGAGTTTGAAATTTTGATGAAGCTGCAGATTTTTCTGCTTCTGGTATTTCCGCACCTGCAGATTTATGACCGCAGGTGCGACGCCGCATATGCGGAAGTTGGTCGCAGAAGCGAAAGCTGGTGGAGTTGGCAGGAACCGCAGGAGCGGTTGTGAGACCGCATCTGCGAAGGCGCATGTGCGGTATATTTCTTCGCAGATGCGGAAAAATGGGGACTTAAGTGAGGACCGCAGATGCGGTACCGCAAAAGCGGGAATCTTGACCGCAGATGTGGAAATGCCTGGGTCAGAATGTTATATTTCCTCCTTCGCGATTTTCAGAGGGTTTCTTCACTTTTAAACACGAATTTGAGAGCTTTGGGCGATTTTGAAGAGAGAATTCAAGGGGAACTCATTGAGGTAAGAATTTTGGACCTAAAAACTCGATTCTATGGTGTTAATGCACGGATTAGAGCTGTAATTAAAGGTAAAATTAGAGAAACTAGGGCTTAGAAACCTAGGCCTTTGATTGAGGATTTGGAAGACCAATTGTGGTCGGATGTTGGAACTTTTTATATGTATGAACTCGTGGGGAGATAAGGAATCTAATGATGTTAATTTTATCGAATTCCGAGACGTGGGCCCGGGGTCGGTTTTGGTAATTTCGGGATTTGTGATGTTTTTTGATTATTTTCGAGTGGGCTTCGTTCCGTTAGCATAATTTAATGGTTACGTTCTGATTTTGGTAGATTCGGAGCACCCGGAGGCCGATTCGAGGGGCAAAGGCATTGCGAGCTAGATTTCGAGCCGGATTGAGGCGAGTAATGATTTTAAATGCTGTCCCGAGGGTATGAAACCCCAGATTACAGAGCGTTCGGCTATGTTGAGGTAACGCACACGCTAGATGATGAGCGTGGGTTCGTGCACCGTTAGGGATTGTGACTTAGTCCATCCCGAATGACTATTTTACTGCGTATTTGATAGCAAATTATATGATATTGTTATATTTTAGGCTAAATACCATATTTGGGCTTCGTGCCAACTGTTTGAACCCTTAGGGGATTTTTACTGATATTTTCCTCACTATTTGATTTCACATTTGCGCTCAGTCATATAAATACTGACTAAGCCGGCCAACAGAGAATTCGTTGGTGAATTTTGTAGTTATTCTAGCATCTGCTACAATATTTATAGCGAGCAGAAATGTGTTATTTCACACCTAATGGACTTGAGGCTCGCTGCACTGACGTGGAACTGGCAACCATTTGAGCAAGCTATTGGCAACAAATGCGCGCTCTTTCGAGAATGTCATTAACATTGAAAGAATCTCCTATCATTTTGGAGCCGTTAACATGAGGTAAACTGATGGACACATGAAGACGGAAGCCAAAAGGTTTCATTTACGTATAACAACACATTGGTAATTTCTATGCTCTATCAGTTGCTTCAGAATCTTATCAATGTCTCATGACACCATTAATTGATACAAGAATATGCTAAAGAGAGGATAATAACAGAGTGGATAAATTTGCCTCAAGGGTAAAAGTGAAAGGAAAATTTCGAGGTTGAGAGACTGGGCATCAATGTTGAATGAAGCTTGAGTACTTAGCATCTGACCTTACTGAGGAAAGTAATCTCATTTTGAGGGGTTTAGCAGAAGATGCTCTTAAGACTGGGTCGGTTGAAGATACGCTTCTTAATTCTTATATTTGTTTGTGTGATATAGATACTACAAGGAGATACTTAAATCTGCAGTTAATAAATGGTGTTTCTGTTTTAAAAAGTTTTTATTTTTTTATAAATTTAATATTGAGCAAATTTTCCACAGCCACTAAATGAGGAGGTTTAACCTGTAGTAATCTTTCTGATGTCATATTTCTTGATTTATTTTAATTACAATGTTAAACTTTTTGTAGGAAACGGGCATGCAGCTAATTAAGGTGCCACTACGGGATAAGTTGGATTGAAGGAGGAATCCACATACTTTAGCAGGATAGTTAAGTACTACATCCTAAGAGAAGCCTTCACCATTTGAGAGAACTAAATGCTTTCGTTTGCACTTTCGTTAGTAGTTTATTAATATTACGTATAATTTTTTTAGGAAACAAGCAACTTTTGTGCAACTATAATTTATTCTATGTTTTTTAGATTCACCACCCTAAACGTTTGTTTGTAGCTTCTTTTATTTCAGTTCTTTAAGAGATGAAGCACTTACCTTATGTAAATGAATACCATCGTAAATATTTTAGATTCATCACTCATACATTTTCTTTGAAGTAATATTTCTAGAAATAGTATTTTTAGTAATGCTCCTTGTATGATTGCAGGGTGTTGGTTAGGCTCCTCGAATCTTATTATATGTCATGGTGCTCATTTTCTAACATCTTTTTGAAGTTAGAAGTTTCAAGTCACATAAATAATTATTTGATACTCCTGGTTATAATGCTTATATACAGGTTCTATGAATTGGAAGGTTATCTATAATGTTTTGAAACCTTATTTAGACATGAACTAAATTATAGGAAAAATTCAAAAATATATAGCCAGATTTACAAGTGGTCATTCAAAAATAGCCACAGTTTCAAAAGTAATCGAAATTTAGCCACTTTTCATATAAAGATAAATCTGAACGAAAACACTGTTCAAAATCCGGAAAAATATTCCGGTATAATATACTGGAATTCCAGCATAAGAATAGCAAAAATCATATTACAACCCTAAATAGATAAATCAATTTAGAAATAATATTACTAAATTATAATATTTATTTAATAATATTATATAACAACACTTAACAATTTTACCACGCTTTCATCCTACAACAACACATCTCTTCCGTAGCATTATTCCTTTGCTCTTAAGTACCATAATGCTCTTCAAAACTGTGCAAGAATCAAACATTTTATTGAATCAATTTCTGCTCCTCACAACAGAAACATTTCTTGGTGGTGGGAATCTTCTTGTTGTAGTTTGTTGGGGCATTTCCTAATTGATCATAATGTACTTGGGGTGTTTTGAAATGACTCATTTTTGGCATGAGAAAGAGAGTGTGTGAATAGAGGTTCAGGCACTACAATATTGCTTTTTTGGCCTTTAACTTTTCAATATTGCTGAACTAATGGAGAAAACTCATACTACTTCATAATTAACTAGTGAGGATATAACAATGACTGAACATGGAGTCATCATACTGCCAAACAACTATGCCTCAATCCCAAATAATTGGGGTTGGCTATCCTCATTAGTCACAATTTATGCGTTAATTGTCAACTTATAAAGCTAACTTTAAAGTAAAATATTCATTAATCTCTGACTCACTTGAGAATTTCCCTGATTAAATGGTTTCAATTGTGACCACTTTACAACAAAATAAAACTACCCAAGAGCTTAGTTCTTCAATGATATGATGTGATATGAACATGTGCCTCTTAATTTATAAAAGAACAACTAAAGCGAACTTGATTTTCAGTTTTTTTTTTGGCTTACAGTAATAGAATGGGTGTGGAGTTAACTAATATATCTATGGTTTATATATATAAGACCACATTATACTATAATGGTTTATTTAACTGATTATTTGGAGTTTTAAAATTTTTTCTGATATTTGTTAATATCACTACAAGAAAAAGTTTTATTAGGGACCAATATTTAATGACGGGCTCGAATCTGGTCCCTAAAAGTACACTATTAAGGATGAGAATATATGATGGTCTTTAATACTCTATTTTTTTATTAAACCGATGGAGGGAAATAAGTATAGTTCATTAAAGGGTTGCTATCTGGTCCTAAATCATACAATTTTAGCGCAAAAAAGAGGCGCTACACCAAATTAGAATGAAATATGAAAACTTAACTTAAAAATCTTTATCTTTTTAATGGAAATAAGAAACCTTAGCTGGATCCCACTCACAGCTCATCTCCCTCAAAGAAATTAAAATCCCTAAATCACTACCCTCTAAACCAAAATCTGCATATTCCTCCCAAAGTCTATGAATATGTATACTGAAACCAGAGCCACATGTTCTACTCTTCCACTCTTCATCTCTGTCAATGTAGGTTTACAACCCATTTGTGCAGGTTTGGGGAGAAAATTAAACTAGGAATGGACGACTATCTCACCAAAAGTAAGCACACTTTCTTTTGAGAAAACCTTTACTTATTACTTCTCATCTGGGTTTTTGTAAAATCTAGGTTTTTAAAGATACTTTTGTCATTAGCGATTCTATTTTGTGGTTGCTCAGCAAGATTTTTTAAAATTAGTTTCTTTTCAAAGATTACGTTTCTTGCGTGTCCCCTTTTTCAATTGTTTGTAAAACCCTTTTCTTTGTTTAGTTTTCTTGTAATTTGTTCTTCCTCTTCTATACTCTCTTCGTTAGTTTCTGAAATTAGTGCTTAAAGGAACTCCCATTTTTTATATTTTGTTTGGAGTAAAGATATGTCTTCAATTGTTTATTTCCCGAAAAAAATTGATCTTTACTTCAATTTTGTCTAGATTGTTTATTAGTGAATTTTTAGGTTTCAATCCTTTTGTAGCAGGAATATAGTGTTGAATATTAGACAACCTTTTGCCTTTTGAAACTTATTTAATGTAATATCTATTAGTTTTTCTCAACTTTTTCAACTTTTAGTGAGTCTAGCATGCATTGGCTTAGCTTTAGAAAGTCATTACTGTGACTTGCTATTGTATTTTGGCTTCTGGATTATTTGTGGCTCATTTGTAACTCAACAAAATGAGAACTAACAACTCTATTTTCAATCAGCCCCGTTTTAGTTCTATCGTTGTAGTCGAAAGTGAAATTTTTAGTTTTATTATCTTTGTCTTTTTTTTATATCAGTATTAAGACAGTCATAATTTTAGGTTAGAGTCAAGTTTTTGTTTAATTCAATTCACAAGCATGAAATACTATAAATATAAACAAAAATACATGGAACGAGTAGCTAGTACACTAGTTGATAAGTGTTGAACAGAGAAACTATGGGTTCCATTTGTTTTGACAATTAATTTACTGCTTATCTCATTCTGGTGGTATATCATTATTTTTAGATCCTTAAATCTGATCATTATTTAATAATTATTAACTTTAGCTCATTGGGTTATGTATTTCTAATGGCCAGAGAAACTGTTGATGAGTAACAATTAGTACACTAGTTGATAATCGTTCAGCTGAGAAATTATTTGTTCTCTGTATTGACAATCAAGTTTCAGCTTGCATATTTGTAAAGTATTATTAGTTCTAATTTCGTAAATGTCATAAGTTAATAATTATTAACTCTTATCTCCTTTCCTCAATAATATCAGGTTTTGTGGCCAAACACTTCACGTTGCTATTTACCTTTTGAAGTGTGGATGATCACACTTAATGAATTTGGGTAAGTAGCTAAATCATTGTTAGGGTGAAATTATAAATTATTATTTAACCAATTATCTTGTTGATCTTTATTGATTCTTCTGAAGAGAAATTTTAATACTTCTTACAGGTTTTGGAGATTGAAGTTTATAATTAGATTAGTGCCTGATAGAAAAAGATAGCAGCGGTTTGATTACGCTATATTATACACTTTAACCGTCGTTTTCCAAACAAATAATTAATGGCTGTTGAACTAACGCCATAATGTTTTGCTTATTACAGCGGTCCAAATGAGCCGCCATTTTAAAACCGCCGTTAATTTTCCGTTTATTTGTAGTGTAAGTAAAAAAGCTTATTTGGTGGGCATACAAGTTTATTTGTTTATTTGGGACTATGGATTGATATTCCGGTAGATCCCCATGCACAGTTATATGGAACTACGGGATTGCACCCGGTAGATTCCCCCAGAATTGGGTATTTACATTTGGGGACTATGGATCGAGATTCCAGTAGATCCCCGGCGCACTATGAGTTGGACTACGGGACGACACCCGGGAGATCCATCGGACATTTTATTTGGGGGCTACAGGACGGTATCCTGGTAGATTCCCGATTTGCCGGATATTTACATTTGGGGGCTACAGGACGGGATCCTGGTAGATCCCTGGTTGCTATCTCTGTGTTGAGCTGTATTCTTTCTGTGATTTGTCTTTGTTGTAGTTGTTGTTATTCCTACTATTATACTGTGTTACTTCATACTGTTACATTTCCTTATACATAAATGTATATGACCAGTAGGGCCTTGACCTTCCTCGTCACTACTCGACCGAGGTTAGGCTTGACACTTACTGGGTACCGCTGTGGTGTACTCATGCCCTTTCCTGCACATGTTTTTCGTGTGTAGATCCAGGTTCTTCGACTCGGCCCTACTATCCTTGAGGCGAGGCGATTCTTCAGAGACTTCGAGGTATATCTGTTGCGTCTGTAGACCGAGAAGTCCCTCTCCATTTTCTCTGTAGTTATAGCCCTTCTGTATTTCTTTGATTTAGATATTCCGGAGTTAGAACACTATGTAGTATCCATAGCTTGTGATTCGTGAGTTTCCGGGTCTTGGGAGTTGTTCAATTTTTGAGATCTTGTATTGGTTTATGCCGAGCGGCATCTTAAACGCTTCGTTGCAACGACCATGACCATGGATGAAAAGAATTAGCGTCCGTTGCAACGACGTCTAAAAAAAAGAGAGATACCAACTAATCGTCTTCTCGCAAGTAAAACTTCTGTCAATCCTGTTGAGCCAATATCTGTAATGCCGGGTAATTTTGCTGCTGGAGCCTCTTGTTCTATGTCAAAAAGAGGTTAGAATATTAAATTCACTATCTGTCTTTTCCCACATATACACACAGACACACACATATGAGTGCGCATGCGAAACAGTTATGTCCATGTGATTCTCATGTTTGTTAAAAGAGATTTCCTGCAGCAGTCACTGAATGTGAAGTTTGTACGCCACCCGATGTGCTTCACAAGGAGAAAAATGTTCTGTACCCTTTTCATGTTTTTGAAAAAGGTAATCACGTAACCTTGATCACTTGCATTTCAACATCTGCTATGCTCAAATGTTTAATCCATAACCGTGTTGCACCAGGTTCTACATCAGGCACCTCAAATGAGTCAAGTGCTACATCCTTTGAGACGATTTTGGCTGACGGTTAGTATGAACATAACATATCGTTTCTACTTTTTTGCTGTTTCATTATTTTTTTTTTTCATTCCTTAATCTGTTTGGCGTATGCAGGTCATGTAAACAATAAGAAAAATTTGACTAATGTTGGTTATAGAAAAAAGAGAAATATGCCTAATAATATCCGATTACGCTCTGACTATGTTCCACTTAAAAAAGTGCCAAACTGTAAATTCTGCTCGGCCAAAAAATTTCAGTATGAATCACCTTCATTTTGTTGTGCTAATGGTACAGTTAAGTTGACTTACCACAAAATGCCACCTGCACTGAGAAATTTATATCTAGGATCTTCCGCAAAATCCAAGTACTTCCAGACGTACATTAGAACGTATAATAATATATTTTCTTTTAGATCGCTTGGTGTCAGTTACGATAAAGATTTAGCCAAAAGAAATCGTGGTATATACATTCAAAGTTCAAGGTCAAATATATCACTTTATAGATGATTTATATCCTGCAGAGAAAAGGCCTAAAAATTTGCAGTTGTACTTTTATGATAACGATAATGAGATTGCAAATAGAATGGCTTGCTCTGATAAAATAGATGAATTAATAGTGAGGGAATTGATAGACACACTAAAAGATAATCCATATTCTATATTTTTACGAACTTTATCTGAGATTTCGAACTTACAGAACTATCACATCGCACTTAAATGTGACTCTGAATTGGATCAACGAATATTTAACTTGCCCAGTACTACTAAGATTGCAGCAATATGGGTTGATGAGAATCAGGGGCGAAGCCACATATCTTAAAGGGTGGTCAACTGACCACCCTTAGTAAAAAAATTACACTGCTTATATAGGTAAAATATTAGGTCTTAGAGGTATAGAACATATATTGAATACTCTTTGCGGGAGAATTTTTTCACTTTTTCCAAGTTTGAGCAGCCTTGCAAAATTCTTGATTTCGCCACTGATGAGAATGATGTTGGTGCTATTCATGTACCGCACATTCAAATTTATACTCACAGCAATAGAACGCAAAGAGTGAACTACTATTTTGGCTGTTATGATCCTTTACAGTATCCTTTACTATTTCCATATGGCCAAAGTGGGTGGCATTGTGGTATTAGAAAGTTTCATGGGGAAGAAAATATGCCTAAAAATTATGCTTTGTCTTATTTGGAACAATTGCCAAATATAAAAAAATTTGCCTCTGTTGACGGATATCTTGATATGGAAGATCAAGTAATGCAAAAAGGGAAACGAAAGAGAGATACAGTTTTTGTTCGTGAATACTACAGTTACAAGCTCCGGATGAGAAACGATGATGAAGATGAACTTCTTCATACAGGGAGATTACTTCAACAGTATTTGGTTGATGGATATAATATATTAAGTTGGAGACTCAAAGATTGGATTTTGTTTTCTTCAATCAAGATTTGTTCAGAATGGATATGTTAAATGGACTTCTTGACATTTTAAGACTTGGTGAACGAGATGCTTCTAATGTTGGAAAACAAACATTTCTGCCAAATTCATTTATAGGAGGGCCTAGGGATATGCGTCAGCGTTATACGGACGCTATTGCGTTAGTGCAGTATTTTAGAAAGCCTGATCTATTTATAACGATGACATATAACCCAGCTTGGCCAGAGATTGAGGAACATTTAGCACCTAGCAATGAGGCACAAAATAGACCTGATTTGATTAGTCGCGTATTCAGGGCCAAAATAGAAGAGCTGAAGACGGATATTCTAAAACGAAATATCTTTGGAAATGTTGTTGCTTTTATGTACACCATTGAGTTTCAAAAACGAGGTTTACCACATGCTCATTTCTTATTATATTACAGAAGCATACGATGAAATAATTAGAGCAGAATTACCAGACGCTAATGCAGACTCAGATTTGCGTAAGCTTGTTCTTAAGCATATGATGCACGGTCCTTGTGGTAGTTTAGACCTAACAAATCCCTGTATGAGGAAAAAAATGGGTTCTTGCAAGTTCAAATATCCAAAAATGTTTGCTGATCAAACATCAAAGGGAAATGATTCGTATCCAATTTACAGAAGACGAAATACAGGTGAAGTTGTGAAAGTAAGAGGTCATGTCTTAGATAACTCTTGGGTCGTCCCATACAATCCATATTTACTTGGAAAATTCAACTGTCACATAAATGTTGAAGTTTTCTCTGATATCAAAGTTGTGAAGTACCTTTATAAGTACATCTGTAAAGGACATGACAAAATTGCTTTTTCTGTACATAATAATGATGCGAATATAGAAATAGATGAGGTAAATGAATATTGGTCTGCTAGATGGATATCACCTCCAGAAGATGTATGGCCTCTCTTTCGTTTTCCTATTAGCGAAATGTCTCCGAATGTTCATCGTCTTCAGTTGCATCTTGATGGACAACAACTTGTTTCTTTCAAGAAAAATATGGATATAAATACGATTGTAAATAATCCCATGAATAAAAAAACTATGTTGACCGAGTTCTTCTATATGAACAAAACAGATAAGAATGCCATGAAGCTGAACTTATTGTATAGAGAATTTCCTAAATACTTTGTGTGGTCCTCCAGCGACAAATTTTGGGCACTTCGATAGCGTCGTTGTGCTGTTGGTCGCGTTGTAACATGTCATCCAACAGAAGGAGAACGATATTATCTAGATTGTTATTGATGCATGTGCGTGGGCCGACATCATACGAGGATCTTCTTATGGTAGATAGAAAACCTTGTAGTACATTTAGAGAATCTGTGGAGAAAAGAGGATTATTACAATGTGATAACAGTTTAATGGAGTGCATGTCTGAAGCAGCAAGTTATCAGATGCCATATAGTTTAACGCGTTTGTGTGCTACATTATTGGTACACTGCAACCCTACCAATCCAAGAGAACTATGGGAGCAATTTGAAGATGTCACGCCCCGAACCTGGGCCTGGACGTAACACGGCACTCGGTGCCTGACTATATGTGACCGAGCGAACCAACTGGCTGGCTAAATCAACATGTGGTATCATAAAATACTGAATGCGGAAGATAAACTAACACATGCTGATATACTGAAAGTCTGAATGATAAAAATCAAAGTGCGGAAATGCCAATATAATTTTGAAACATATATGTAGCCAACATTGCTTAACATGAAAAGACTGAGACTCTGTCTAACTGTTACTCTAGTCAATGAAGCCTCTATTGAAGTACTGAAAACACTAACTATCTGTAAATACAGACAGGCTATAAAGTAATCATAATGCCCCGAAAGAACTGGGGATCACCAAATAGCTGGTACGAGAATCCTAGCGCTCTGCATCATCGACCTGTAAATCATTACCTGCATTGTGAGATGCAGGCCCCGGGCAAAAGGGACGTCAGTACATTTGAATTGTACTGGTATGTAAAGCAACTGAAAGAAAGAATTATAAATGCTGAAACTGAAACTAAGCTGATAACTGAACAGATAACTGATAACTGATAACTGAACTGATAATTGAAAAGATAACTGATAACTGATAACTGAACTGATAACTGAAAAGATAACTGATAACTGATAACTGAACTGAATAAAGGAAGTAAGGGTATGAATACTCCCTCTTCTGAATGATGAACAACCTGTTTATCTGAAATATTAAACTGCGGCCTCAGGCCCAATATATATATGTGCACAAACTGCGGCCTCGGGCCCAAGTATACGTATACATAACTGCGACCTCAGGTCCAAAATGCATAAAGCATAAACTGCGGCCTCAGGCCCAAAGATGCATAAACTGCGGCCTCAGGCCCAAATACAAGTGTTCAACATTCAGGGATTTAAAATCAGGAACTGAGAATCATACTGCAATATATGATAGTGAAATACTAAATTACATTGAGATACATGATACTGGAATACTGGATCATACTGAGTTACATAATACTGGAATACTGAATAGGACTAGAATGAGACATGTATTCTTGAACTGGTTATGAACACTGAAACTTCGACTGTTTATGACATGCTGAGTAAGCTATACTGAGACTTAGGAACATCAAGCCCAAGTCTATATTGAATACGAACTGAGCTCACAACGTTTAGAATGAAAGTCATGAATGAGTTATGAAGCTAGAGAATAGAAGTTCTGCAACTATTCAAGGAACTAGGCTTAACTATATTTCTGAGGCAATTGGTAACGTCATAAAAGAAACATAGTGTTGGGAGAATCATTAAAATTCCCAAACATAGAGAGTTAGCCTCACATACCTTAACTTCCTGCTCTTGGGCAATACAACATTTGCCAACCCTTTCAACTTTAATCTATATCAATACAAGTCAAAGAGATTCCATATTAGCATAAATTCTCATATTTTAGTCACTTAAACATTTTCTCAAATACTTGGTGACATAAAGCTTCATGGTCCTTATTATTGGGGTTATACACCCAACAAGTCATTCTCTTGATCCTAGATAAATTCTAAAGTCTCAAACGGTTATAATAAATGTCATTCTTCTTCACCCATAAGATAAACAACACCTTTAACCAATAATCAACAATCAACAAGCCAAACCTATAATTGTTCATGCTTTTCTACCAAACCCATCAACTCATATCTCATGAAATAGAGTCTATAATCATTAATCCAATGATAGAATCAACTAGAGGGTGAAGATATTACCTTTTTGACGTTCAATCTTCTTGAATTCGAGTTCTAGGGTTTCTTCTCTCAACAATGGTGTCCCAATCGAATATCTAATGATATGGAGGGTTTACCCATGTTAATAAGATGTTGGAAAATTGAAATTAAATTAGAATCACCATTAAAACTTACCTTGCGTGGTGGAAGGACCCTTAAGGAGTTAGGTTTTTGAGAGCTTCCCTTTCTAGAGCAAGTTTTTATGTTTTGGGGCTGTGGGGGACGAAATATAGCTTTAAAACGACCCCCCACTAGCGCGCCTACGCTACTGGAGACTTGCCCGCGCTAATGACCGTGCTAAACGGCAGTGACACTGCCTCAAAATTAGCGCGGTCGCGCTACCGGCGCGCATATCGCGTACTGTTATGTAAAACGCGCATAACTTTTTACACAGAGATCCGTTCGGGCTCCATAATATATCGTTGAAAAGCTATTTCAAAGGCCTACAACTTCCATGATTTGAGTTTTCCCGAGTTCGTTACACAGTTTCACTTAACACTGATGGAATACAGACCTTCTGGAAACTTAGTCGATTTTGTCAAATCTTATGCACCTCACTTTCCATCTTGATTTTGAAACAACTATTTTCACCCATAATCATCTCGATGAGACTTCACATGCTCAAAATATAACCTTACTACTCCCTTAACTCATTCATACCTATGTCGAATTTACGGGGTGTTACATTATCTCCCCCTTGGGATCATTCGTCCTCGAATGATTGTCCTGACTGTAACTTCTGCTAACTCCGGACCTTAAACGGGTTTGGTGGAAACATGAACTTTCATAAATACTTGTATACCAAACTGAATGAATACATGATTACTGAACTGTTGCGATACTGAGCTGAATGACTACTGCATTGACTGAATATTGGTCTGCCATGGATACGTGAATACTGAACTAACATGGATATATGAATATTGAATTGGCACGAATATTTGAGTAGTCTGAGTACTAAGCTGGCATGAATGTCTAAGTATTGGACTAACATGAGTAGCTGAGTATTGAGCTGACCTGAGTATCTGAGTACTGAACTGACATGAGTATCTGAGTACTGAACTAACATGAATATCTGAGTACTGAACTGACATGAGTATCTGAGTACTGAACTGACATGAGTATTTGAGTACTGGAAACTTGAATGTTATAACATGACACATGAAATACTGGCTGTACCACCACTAATTATGGTGGCAACTCCAACTCATAAGCTAATTGACCGATCTTTTGTAGGATTCTATATGGCCCAATATAGTATAGACTGTGCTTCCCTTTTTTCCCAAATCTCATAACGCATTTTATAGGCGAAACTTTCAAAAACACCCTATCATCAACTTGAAACTCTAGGTCTCCATGCTGCATGCTTGAATAGGACTTTTGGCGGCTCTGAGCCGTCTTCAAACACTCTTGAATCTACTTAACTTTCTCTATAGTCTGATAGACCAAATTTGGTCCCAATAACTCCTTTTCACCAACTTTGAACCAACCAATTGGCGATCTATACCTTCACCTATACAGAGTCTTTCACAGTGCTATCTTGATACTAGAATGGTAGGTGTTATTATTAGCAAGGTCAATGAGAGGTATGTGATCATCCCAATTACTGTTAACATCAAGGACATATCCTCAACTGTTTAAATAAAATGCTCTGCCTGGCCTTAAAGTTTACGACGTTCGTTTTCATGTCGTTCAACCAATAAACCTCCTTAAGACCATGATACATATTTGTGGTACCAGAGTAAATAGAGTACCCGAAATTCTGGGCTTCTAGCATGATCTTCCCTCTTTAAATCCATCTATGTCTGGAACACACAATCTGTCCTGGTACCTCAAAGCACTATCATCTCCCCCTTATTCCAAAGCTATCATTTTGTGCTTGTGAATCCCCTCTTCAACTGCAACACGTAGGGATCATCAAATTGTTTCTCCTTCTCAATGGCTACTAAGGGGGAACAAGTCCTGTTCTAGACAACAACTTCGTCATCTTTAGAGTCCGAAGTCGAACTCCTATATTGGCTGGTGAACTTCTTTTACCAGAGTTCTCTTATCTACCTCAATCATGAGTTATACTTCCCACACTTTTTCTTCTTAAGAACTTCCTGAAAACACTTATAGAATTGTTGTGAGCTAAGTCTTTAACCAGTACTCCGAAGACTAGAGTCTCGTACAATGGCACTACCCTCGTGATACATAACTGGGCATGATTTTATAGCTTTTTGTGATCACTTTATCATCAATAACTAAACTCGGTGATCACTCTACTCACTTCGTGTTTCTTACACATGCTGGACATAATCCCTGTGGTAATTATATAATTTTCCCTCATTACCGAACTGATTTTCTTTTTCATATCCCATGCTAACTATTCGGGTTTCAGATATCTAACTGGACTTACTGAAAATTTTTACATCACCCCTTAGACCAAAGGTCTTATACTTGTGGATCCTTCTCTTTTTGTTGGGATCCAAATAACTTTCCTTATTTTCTGCAATTCTTTGCACTCTACATCAATAATGACTCAATTTCCAACTTACTTCTGAGCTAGGAAAAAAACAAAATTATTCACATAACGCAAAGCTGATGTATTCACAACTATCATACACAATCTTAATAATTTAACTCTACTCACAATGTCAATCTTGGGGAGACCCATTTTCGATAATTCTTAAAGGCTATTCTTCTATAGTTTGCTCTCTTACTGCTAGTTGATTGTTTTTCCTACTATCATTGTACTTCGGATTTAACTTAAACTCTTGGGTTCTAACACACGTTTGGTATTTAAAACTGTCATCCACTCACTAGAGTTAACCTACCTAAGTAAATCAAACCTTACCTCTATTAGCTCTGCTGAAATTGCTAATTCACTGTATTCACTCAAAAATTATTTACTATTCTTTTACTAACCACCTGCTAGCATCATGTTTTCTTGATCTGCTTTGAATAACTAAAGTGGAACATAAGGTTTATCCTAACTTCCCTCATAATCTGACCATATTCTTTTGCTGTACACTATCATTCTTTTGGACTATGCACATGGATCACACTTAGGAAAATTTCATTTGTCTTAAACAAAATTGGAATTTCTAACCCCAACTATTCAATACAATACAAAATTATATCATACTATAAACATTCGCGGTAATCACTTAGTAACACAACCTAAGGGGGAACTGCCATATCTTTTATCTTACATCAATAGTTGCTTCTTATAGTAGCTCACTAGCGTGGTACTTCTCGTTCTAATTTGAATAAATCTAAACAACTTAAAATCATTCGCTGAAATTCAATGTTGCCTGCTCTTGGTTCTCACTTCGTACATCATATTATTCTTAGCTACATTTCCCTTAGGCTATTTTCTGTCCAAAACTATAGTGATCAATTTTATGCCCACTGCGGTTGAATTCTTAACCTGATACACCGTGGGGTCTGACATACGGATACACTGCCATACATATCTGATAAATCACTTTATGCACCATCCAGTGAGTCTTGGGTCTTAATCCCTAAAACATGCGAAGATTTTGCTATAATCACTGTTACTTACATTCTCTTTGAGCATCCATATGCATCACTGTATACTTACAAGCCTATAGAAATTTTGATACACTGAAAATTAGAGATCTGGTAACTGAATAACTGATAACTGACATCCTTAATAACCATAAACTTGCTAACTGAAAGATCGTATAACTGGTAACTGAGGTAAACTGATAACCATAATACATGATAACTGCTTTTGTACTTTCTGATAAGGTTATGCTCTATTACGTACTACTATCCATTGCATCACACTTTTAACGTCCTCTCAAGTCTCATATTTACCAAGTTGTACTCCATGATTATACCCCAATGGGCAATTATCCTCTCTAGGACCTTAGGTTTCTCCTGCGCGTCGCTTGGGCATCCAATACGTTTGGAATTTGATAGGAAGAGAAAGTTAACTATTGCTCTAAGCTTCATGGCACGATCTAGAGTAGAAAGAGATGAGACAGTCCTGTATGTCTTGGTAGTTAACCGTTTATATGAGTGGCCGGCACATACATATAAAGGAAACTCCACTGGACACGGCTTCATAGACTCCCTAGGACTCTTGAACCTATGGCTCTGATACCAAGCTTTGTCACGCCCCGAACCTGGGCCTGGACATAACACGGCACTCGGTGCCTGACTACATGTGACCGAGCTAACCAACTGGCTAGCTAAATCAACATGTGGTATCATAAAATATTGAATGCGGAAGATAAACTAACACATGCTGATATACTGAAAGTCTAAATGATAAAAATCAAAGCGCGGAAATGCCAATATAATTTTGAAACATATATGTAGCCAACATTGCTTAACATTAAAAGCCTGAGACTCTGTCTAACTGTTACTCTAGTCTATGAAGCCTCTATTGAAGTACTGAAAACACTAACTATCTGTGAATACTGACAGGCTGTAAAGTAATGATAATGCCCCGAAAGAACTGGGGATCACCAAATAGCTGGTACGAGAATCCTAGTGCTCTACATTGTCGACCTGTAAATCATTACCTGCATTGTGAGATGCAGGCCCCGGGCAAAAGGGACGTCAGTACATTTGAATTGTACTGGTATGTAAAGCAACTGAAAGAAAGAATTATAAATGTTGAAACTGAAACTAAGCTGATAACTGAAAAGGTAATTGATAACTGATAACTGAACTGATAACTGAAAAGATAACTGATAACTGATAACTGAACTGATAAAAAGATAACTGATAACTGATAACTGAACTAAATAAAGGAAGTAAGGATATGAATAATCCCTCTTCTGAATGATGAACAACCTGTTTATCTGAATACTAAACTACGGCCTCAGACCCAATATATATATATATGTGCACAAACTGCGGCCTGGGGCCCAAGTATACGTATACATAACTGCGACCTCAGGTCAAAAATGCATAAAGCATAAACTGCGGCCTCAGGCCCAAAGATGCATAAAGCATAAACTGCGGCCTCAAGCCCAAATACAAGTGTTCAACATTCTGGGATTTAAAATCAGGAACTGAGAATCATACTACAATATATGATAGTGAAACACTGAATCACATTGAGTTACATGATACTGGAATACTGGATCATACTGAGTTACATAATACTGGAATACTGAATAGGACTAGAATGACAATGTATTCTTGAACTGATAATGAACACTGAAACTTCGACTATTTATGACATGCTGAGTAAGCTATACTGAGACTTAGGGACATCAAGCCCAAGTCTATATTGAATACGAACTGAGCTCACAACGTTCGGAATGAAAGTCATGAACGAGTTATGAAGCTAGAGAATAGAAGTTCTACAACTATTCAAGGAACTAGGCTTAACTATATTTCTGAGGCAATTGGCAACGTCATAAAAGAAACGTAGTGTAGGGAGAATCATTAAAATTCCCAAACATAGAGAGTTAGCCTCACATACCTTAACTTCCTGCTCTTGGGCGTAATACAACATTTGCCAACCCTTTCAACTTTAATCTATATCTATACAAGTCAAAGGGATTCCATATTAGCATAAATTCTCATGTTTTAGTCACTTAAACATTTTCAAACACTTTGTACATAAAGCTTCATGGTACTTATTAATGGTGTAGAAACACCCAACAAGCCATTGTCTTGATCCTAGATAAATTCTAAAGTCTCAAACGGTTATAATAAATGTCATTCTTCTTCACCCATAAGATAAACAACACCTTTAACCAATAATCAACAATCAACAAGCCAAACCTATAATTGTTCATGCTTTTCTACCAAACCCATCAACTCATATCTCATGAAATAGAGTCTATAATCATTAATTCAATGATAGAATCAACTAGAGGGTGAAGATATTACCTTTTTGACGTTCAATCTTCTTGAATTCGAGTTCTAGGGTTTCTTCTCTCAACAATGGTGTCCCAATCGAATATCTAATGATATGGAGGGTTTACCCGTGTTAATTAGATGTTGGAAAATTAAAATTAGCTTAGAATCACCATTAAAACTTACCTTGGGTGGTGGAAGGACCCTTAAGGAGTTAGGTTTTTGAGAGCTTCCCTTTCTAGAGCATGTTTTTATGTTTTGGGGCTATGGGGGACGAAATATAGCTTTAAATCGACCCCCCACTAGCGCGCCCATGCTACTGGAGGCTTGCCCGCGCTAATGACCGCGCTAAACGGCAGTCACACTGCCTCAAAATTAGCGCGGCCGCGCTACCGGCGCGCATATCGTGTACTATTCTGTAAAACGCGCATAACATTTTGCACAGAGTTCCGTTCGGGCTCCATAATATATCGTCGGAAAGCTATTTCAAAGGCCTACAACTATCATGCTTCGAGTTTTCCCGAATTCCTTACACATGTTCACTAAACACTGATGGAATACAGACCTTCTGCAAACTTAGTCGATTTTGTCAAATCTTATGCACCTCACTTTCCATCTTAATTTTGAAACAACTATTTTCACCCATAATCATCTCGATGAGACTTCACATTCTCAAAATATAACCTTACTACTCCCTTATCTCATTCATACCTATGTCGAATTTACGGGGTGTTACAGAAGAGTCTATGTCTGAAGATTATAAAGTGTTACGAACTATTGAAAGAAAAGAAATCCGGTATCAAGTTCTGAACCATATCAATGATATTTTGCATTCTATGGGTCACAATGTAAATGAATATGAACTCATCCCACCAACTATTAGGCCTTCCGCAGCAGCGAAAGAAGCAAAAGAGATTCACCTTGAAAGAACTATTATTGTAAGTGAAGACGAGGTAGTATTGCATAAGAGACTAAACAAAAATCAACTGACAGCATACGATGTAATTATCAACAGAGTATTTTCCAACAAAGCGGGCGCATTTTTCATTGACGGTCCAGGAGGGACTGGAAAAACTGTCTTATACCGTGCTTTACAAGCAACAGTACGGTCTATGGGATATATCGCTTTGGCAACTGCGACTTCTGGTGCCGCTGCTTCTATTCTCCCCGGTGGGGGTACTGCACATTCATGCTTTAAAATTCCTATTGATATTGATGAGAATGTCAGCTACAATATTAGTAAGCAAAGCGCACTTGCGAGTTTAATTCGCGATACAAAATTGATTGTGTGGGATGAGGCATCTATGGCAAATAAAAGAATGCTAGAAGTTTTTGATTTGCTACTAAAAGATCTCATGGATACAATGTATTATTCGGTGGAAAAGTAGTTGTTTTTGGGGGTGATTTTAGACAAACTCTTCCCATCGTGAGAAATGGAAAAAAGGAAGATTTCATTAATCAAAGTTTGTTATATTCCAGCATTTGGGACAAGCTAGAAAAAATACAATTATCTGAGAATATGAGGGCAAAATCAGATCCTGCGTTCTGTGATTATTTGCTAAGAACTGGGAATGGACAAGAACGTCTTAACGCAACAAACAACATTGAAGTACCAAATTCTTTAATTGTGCCTTTCACAACTGAAAGAGAATCTTTAGATTAACTATTCACAGTGACATATCCATATTTGAATTCATCTGGTTATGACGCTTCTTGTACAGACTCCCGTGTAATTTTGACAACAAAAAATAATTCTGTCGATGAAATCAATGATATGCTTATTGATCAATTTCCAGGATAAGCAAGAACATTTGTTGGTATTGATGAGACCATTTAATCTGACAATCAAACACAATTTGAAGATCTATTGCATAATTTAAACCTTGCAGGTTTGCCTCCGTACATATTATCTTTGAAAAAGAATTGTCCAATTATATTATTACGAAACTTAAATCCATATCAAGATTTATGCAATGGCACGCGATTAAATGGTTGTGAATTTAAAACTCATGTTCTAAGTGCTATGATTGCAGCATGTGATTTCAAGAATACGCATGTATTTATTCCAAGAATACCATTGTTATCATCAAATGATGAAAAATTGCCTGAATTCAAGAGAACACAATTTCCAGTAAGATTGTGCTTTGCTATGACTATAAATAAAGTGCAGGGTCAGACATTAGATTTTGTGGGAATTTATTTGCGTGAACCTGTATTTTCCCACGACCAACTTTATGTTGACTTATCTAGAGCAAAGAGTTCGAAATGTGTGAAATTGTTGATTCGACCTCCCACTCCGATTAGCGATGATGATCATTCTACCTGTAACATAGTTTACGATGAAATCATTCAAAAGGCAATCATGTGATGTTTCTTACTACAAGACAATTCTCTAAGTCTTTTGTTCTGGAGTGGATGATCCCTCAGCAGAATATACTTTGTTTGTATCTCTAAATGTTAACCAACAGGTATTTTCATCTTCCATTTGTTTTCATCTCAACTTCATCTTGATCTCTATCTAATATTATTGCTTTTTTGTAAGAGTGATTGAATTATTTATTTATGTAATTTCGTCTTTCTCTATCTGCTTTGCTAATCCTCTGCTTATTTTTCTTCTGAGATTCTTGTTGCCTGAGATCCCCAATATAGGTTTGTTTTCCGTGCTTCATGCCTTTTTTAGCTTCTACGCTCTCCATGGGTACCTTTTCTAAGTAAGCTTTGCGGTTAATTGCTACAAATTGAATTATCTATAAAAACTTTGAAGTTTCAAAGTTGCAGTTACAAAATTGCATCATGTATCTATAGAAGATTTTAATGGAAATACCAATATATCTAATATCTTAATTTCATGGTGTTTTACATCTATATTTGTAGTGGCTTCTGCTTTTCTTTTATTTGTTCTTCCAGTTATATAACCTTATTCATTCTTTAGTGTTTACCTAAAATAAAGAAGTGTTAAACAAGACTGATGAATGGTTGTACGCTGAATTATTTACCTTGCTAGGACATTCCGCGGTCATTGAAAATCATAACTGGTGACGCTTAATTAATCATTCTACGATTGTTTCTTGGTGCAAGATGGAGGGCTAATATATTTTTACTGGAATGTTGCGTATAGGTAAAGCATATTACATTACTGTAGCATGATGTTTGTAGGTGGTGTTCTAAAATTATTGCTTTCTCTTCAGAGAAATATAATATCTTCGTGATAATAAATCTAATACTTAGAAAAGCCAAAAAGAAAAAGAGAGCAAAACAAATGCATTCTGAAAGCAAAGACAAGTCTGATATGTCTACAAATCTGTATGTTTCATTTCTTTCACTACTTGCTACTTCTCAATTTCATCAAGATCTGTTTTGACTCTTTAAGTCTCCTCTCTGGTGGATCTATGAAAAATTAGCACTAAACTTCTCCTTGATTTTTCCTTGCAGTTAGTGAGCCACTCAAGAAAAACTTTCCAGGTTCTTCTCCGGCATTTCAACAAATTTTGTGGTTCTTTGATTAATATATTTTAAGATTTATTATAATTGACTTGGCAAACTTTCTAATTATCCTAAAGTGTAATTATTGAAACTCTTCTGTCACATGAAAAATGTATGAAATTGCATTTGCAGGAATTTAATGAGAGAATCGAATTAAAGCACATGCTCCACCGCTTCTCTTTTAAGTTTTCTGTTCCTAAATTCTCTAACAATAAAAATGAGAAGAAAAAGAAGCTACTTAAGCCAAGCAAGTCCACAAAACAGGTCATGGAAACCTAATTATATTTAAGTTCCAACCACTCCACTTGCCGCAACTCCAACGTCCTTTGCCGGTCTATCCACTTTACAATTAACATTCCCGAGTAATCAACATGTACCTCCATCAACATGTTAGGATTTGCCCTAAATTTCTAATCTATTAGGACTCTCTTTCTTGAAGGAATGGAAAAAGACTCCTAAAAGGATTAAATCTCCTTAATATGTCTTATCCTTTTCTTGGAAGACAAGTTTTGCACATCTATAAATAAGGATCTCTACTTCTCACAAGAGCACAAAAAAATATCTACAATGTAGTCATTAAAGAGTTTTGTTTAGGGGGAGATTTTTCTCTTTATAGTTTTTCTTCTTTTATATTAGTTTTATCATATGTAGATCGATTGATCAAACCATTATAAACTTTATGCTTAGTTTAGTATATTTTTCTTTTGTCGTCTGATTTATTGTCCACCAAGCATTGTTAGCTTCCGCATGCACCATGTTATTTCGATCCCAACAAGTGGTATCAGAGCCAATGGTTCAGAGTCAACGGTTGAACGAGGTTGAAGACAGATTCAATGCGTGTTTAGATCAAGACGATAATGAAGATTATGCTACATGTGGAGATAAATTTACAATCATAATTGTATTCAAAACGCCTGCTACTGCATCTTTATTAGAATAAAAATCTTTTTAACCCATATTTTTGGCCACTTTTAACCAATGCCAGTTTTAAGTCATGCCTACTTGCAACGCATGAGTTCCAATGTCAGTTTTAACTCACGCTTCTTTTTAATGCATGAGCTTCTTTTACCCTATGTTTATTCTTAACACGTGGGCTCCTTTTAACCCATACTTGGGCTTTTTTCAACCAATACCAAGATTTTCAACCTATACCGACTTTTAATCATAGCAAGCAGCGGTGATGAAGATTATGTGAAGAAGGTGAATCAACTTTGTCAAGAAAATTCAGGCCAAGGGGAGATTTTTAGGATTTGCCCTAAATTTCTAATCTATTAGGACTCTCTTTCTTGAAGGAATGGAAAAAGACTCCTAAAAGGATTAAATCTCCTTAATATGTCTTATCCTTTTCTTGGAAGACAAGTTTTGCACATCTATAAATTAAGGATCTCTACTTCTCACAAGAGCACAAAAAAAGATCTACAATGTAGTCATTAAAGAGTTTTGTTTAGGGGGAGATTTTTCTCTTTATAGTTTTTCTTCTTTTATATTAGTTTTATCATATGTAGATCGATTGATCAAACCATTATAAACTTATGCTTAGTTTAGTATATTTTTCTTTTGTCGTCTGATTTATTGTCCACCAAGCATTGTTAGCTTCCGCATGCACCATGTTATTTCGATCCCAACACAACAAGCTATCGAGAAATTCTCAACAAAAGGTCACAAAATTATTACTGTGTGACTCAATAGGATAGTAATACGAACAATTTTTTAAAAGGCGGGGGCGTGAGGCGAGGCGTTTTTACCTTTGACGAGGCGAGGTGTAAGCCCTGAGACATGGGGCGTAAGTCCTACGGATCTTTAAATTTTACTAATTTCAAGAATTTTAAGATAGTATAAAATAAAAACTAATTATAAAAATTATATTAAATCACAAAATTATAATAAATAATCTATTTAAAATATTTATAAATTATAATTCAACCACGAATAATACGAAAAGTATGACATATATCAAAATATCCAAATTAGCTGCAACGTCGTTATAACTCAAACAACAAAAGTAATGTATTCGATATGAAATTTTATACCTATCTCTTAAGGAGTAATGAATCTTGAAAGAATTTCGATATTATAATTTGATATTTTTTTTAATAAAATACTCCTTTTATTATATGCTTTCTACTTGAAAGAGAACTTATATAAAAACATTATTCACAATTTAAATATGATTCTCTAGCATCATTTATTTTTAAGTTTCAACAAGTTAATAAAGTGACACATAATTCACCATACAATACCATCATAACTAATTATTTGTAAATAGTTAATAGCTAATACTAAGTTATTAAATTAATAAGTATTGTATCACGTAAACATGAAAAACAATATTTAGAAAAATAATTATAAAACCATTATGGACTACTATATAATAAAGACATAACAAAAGTTAATAAATAATATATTTTTTAAATAAAAGATTTATTTAAAGTTTACTATCATAGCAGTCTTAGTGGATAACGTGTAATAATTTTTATTTTAATTATGACATAAAATACTCTCAACTTAATGATTTATGATTAAGAAAAAAGTAATTTTGAATAGTCAACGATTTATTAAGAAAATGTGTGCATTTACAAGGTTAGTTACACTAAATTGTATAAAGTTCTATTAGGCGAGCCCAGTACGCTGGGCGTTGGGTGTGCCCGGGGCGTAAGCCCCGACGGCCGAGGCGTAAGCCCTGACGGCCGAGGCGTAAGCTTCACGGAACTAAGCCCCACACATAAGTGCCGGGGCGTTTTACGAGTGCTCCGCCCTGAGGCGAGCCCCGAGCGAGTCCCAATTCTGCCTTTTAAAACAGAGAATACGAACAAGTTAAGGACATAGTGCTTCCACTATAACCATATGATATCTATCATAAGATCCAATTTGATTTTAATAGCTGCAAATTTTTTACAAAATTATATTAAAAGGAGTGTGAGGATGATGAGTCATTGAGATACTTCACCTTCTCTGTTCCTCTTCGTCTCTGCTTTTACGATGATTCTTCTTCAATTTAGCTTGTGACACCAGCCCTGCTAAATTGCTAAATACAACAGAGGGCTAAAGAAAAAAAAACCCAACATATTGTAGTGATTAGTGAATCAGGAAATGAACGAATATCGATAGTAATGTTAAATTTTGGTAATATTTATTTATCTTTAACATTTGAACCAAACTGTCAAAGATACAACTCATCCAAAATCACAATATAAAAATAGCATATTAAGAAAAATATGCATCTTCTTCATTAAAAGTATCTAAGAGGAGAAACTTATACTGCTTGAGATTGACCCACTAATATAAGAAAAATGCAGAAAACAATCTAGCTAGATAGCTTCACGAAAATTAAGCTACAATTATAATAAATGAAGAGGAAAAAGATTTATGTTTGATTGCCCAAAGAAAAATATCAGATAGAACAAATGACATGCATGTAAGAATATCCAGCAATAAATTATTTAAAAGAATAAGAAATGCTTACCTATAAGTACTCAAGAGTGAACGAAGAGTGGAATTTGGAGGAATGTAGGAGTAAACCTGGAAACAGAAGGAGACGAAAGCAGCAGTGAATGTTTAGGAGAAGAAAATTTGAACTAAGAAAGATAAAATAAATTAAAATGGACTAAGGTCAGAAGTATCTTAATCTTCGTTTTATATGCACTGATGATTCTTCTCAAATCTTAATTAGATGGAAAATCTCCCTACCAATGGAATTTAAGTTATCAAATGTGACTGTAATTTTGAAGTGGACTTTGCACCCATGTGTTTGATGATATGTCTAAGTCATTTTATTTGGAGTATTCTCTTAGTTACATGTTATTGGTATTTTTTTTTCTCTATTTGGTAAGCTGTTCTACCTTATCCTTTTAAAATTGCGGAACAGTAAGAGTGCATGAATCATCCAGTGTAGTATTAAAAGCGGCTTTGGGCACTATCTTTGGTGGTCCTTTTTTTTATTCTTATAGACTTAATTACTCATCTGAGAAAATCTGAGGAACATATTGATACTGAAAATACTATAAAAAGTACGAATGATGTAACACTCTCATCAGCCTTTTTGTTTTTTCTTTGGAATTGGAACGCTACAAGCTTGAGTTTCTTTTGATTTCTTATGCATTGCACTTAAAATATACTTTCTGTGTGAAAAATATTCCTGGTTGGTTTTCATTTGAAGTGATCTATTGCAGGCGATGGTCTTTTTTTATGTTTCTATTACTAATATATTATTCTTCATTGTAAAGTCAGTGATTAATTTGCTTTTCATGTTGCTTCTTCTAGACTGATTTCCCAAGCCAAAAGAGCAAGAATTTGCATCCTTTTCGCTTAAGAGTTGATGGAGAATGTGATTCCATCAAATTTCTTTTACAAGTTTGTTTAATTGGGAGGTTTCTTCTATTCTATCATATTTAACTCTTGGTTTGTATTAATGTACAGTGAATGAACTTCTAATGAACTTCTCCATAGGGTGATAATAGCATAAAGAGAAGCTAAGCTTAAATAGTTGGTGACCATATGAGATATGGCCTACATTCCGAGTTTCTTCACCTTGTACGTTGTGAAAATTACCTTTTCCCCTGTCCTATGTGTTATTTTGAGCTTAAATTTTTCTCATGTTCATATCTCAAGGATGTAGTTGAGGTTTCTTTAAATAGTTGTCTTCGATTTTATCTTTTGCTAACTCAGGATTATAAAAACGATTTTGCTTTTAACAAATTATGGCAGCTTTTAGTGTCCTTTTTTGTGTTTCCAGAACATTTTCTCTTCGTTGTAGTTTGATAAAAAAAAAAAAAGTTATGTTTGTAGAGGAGACAAACAAAAATAAATGGTCTGTTTTCGTGTCATATAAGTGACATGTAACTTAGTGTGTTTGTATCATGCCATCAACTTAGTAGACGTACAGTTTATATAGAAGTAGGAGTTTGGGTGTACGTGCATGGGTAGTTTTGAAATTGTCAATTCAGTTAAGGTGTAAATTTATACTTTAATCTTAGGATGTAATGTCAATGGCTGTAAAACGCGTGTCTTTCCCCTTTAGCCAATAAACAAAAAGTAGTTTTTTTTGTACAGCTCATTTAAATCCTAAACCAGATAGCATTCATTCACGTTCCTCACAAACGGACTCACTTTCATTCTAAAGAACTCCGATGCCTCCAAGCTCTCTCACTTACTCCAATGTCAATATTTATTATATAGAAAAACCAACCGATTGGGGTGAAGCTCTAGACCTCTATCCGGTCTCGACGACAAATTAAATAGACAGTTGAAATCCATTGGCTCAAGCTCGGTAAGCTTTTCCTATTAGCTGTTGTGTTGCTAATTCTATTTATTTGTAGCAAAACGATTTTCAATATCAGGCTAACAATTGCTAGGTGTTCCACAAGAAGACATCATTCATCCATTCTTGCCTGACAATTGAGTTTTCTCATTTTGCTTTATTATCATATATTTTGACTACTGAATGTGCTGTGTGTTCTGCTTTGAGTGAATTGAATTGTAAATTAGTCTCTTACATCGGCATGCAAGGGACAATAGAAAGCGAAAATAAGCAGAGGGGGGTATTGAAGTTGGGATTTATAATGTGTTGTAATTATTGTGTTCAAGGAATTACATGTAACAACAAATGTCTACTATATATGGCTTCTATACTGACCCATGTCAAGGTTGGTGAAGATAATCCAAATCAAGGCAAAGCCTTTATATTTGTTCTTCTATTATTTTATAAGGATACTGCTGTAGCTATGGTGTATATAACGATAAATTAAGCGAGAGAGGGTACTTAGTAAAGGTCATACCATTATTAAAGTACGTGATAAATAATTAAGCATGTTGACATGCTTGCATCACTGTGGAAGTGTCTTTAGTTCTTGCCTCTCTCTTCATTAGAGAATGGCATGGTTACATGCTTATTAAGATAATTCTTTCAGGATCTCTTTGATTCCAGTATTTGTTATTTCAGGAAAATAAGTTCCATTTTATCTACATATTCATCAAAGCTTAGATCAAAAAGATTTTTATTATTTATTTACATTCTAAAATTTATGTTATTGAGGATGGAGATGTGTAGTATAAAATCAAAATAGCAAGCGAGAAGTCTTTACATTTTAATTTGATCTTTATTTTCTGCTAGAAGAAACACAGCTTATTAGTTTACTGAATTAAATATATATATTTTCCATCATGTGATCTAATGTTTTTCCCCTGTTAATCTACCATCTCCAATTGAGGACAAAAAATGTGCTACTAATGTACCAATTATATGGTTTTTAGTTGTGACGGTAACTTTAGCTCTCTTAGAGTTGCCATCCAATGGGATAATCTTCCCTGAGCACCAGCTTTAACCAGCTCAGAGCTACTTGATTTTCTCATCATTTTCTCATTGTATTAGCGTCAGCATGGCAAGTGAGATTTGCTGTAACATGCATCAATTATGACCATTATAAACTTAGGATATTCTCTACTATGTGACCCTGCCTCCATTATGAATGGACCTTTCTAAAGGGAAACTTTTACTGCAAAATAAGTATATATGTATATGCAAATTTAAGACAGCAGGACATTGTGGTAGACGTTGCACTATTCTAATTTTCGTATTTAATTAGGATTTTGGCTGATTTTCATCTCTATGTTGCATGAGTTAGATAGGACTTGAGAGTAATTATGAGGGAAATTAGATCTTTGCTCTAATTCTATGTATTATTCCGTACTGATGATTTTTGCTATTCTTGGGCCAAATAATGAGATTGATAGATTTTCGGTGAAACTGAAAAACTTTCTACTCCAGTCCTGTTTTAGGAAACAGTGCGGTTAAAATAATAGAGTTATTAGATCCCTGGAAGGCAATTAATTAATATGGTGAAGAAGCTACCTAAAAATTAAAGTAGCTTTCTTCGGCTGGAATAGCCTATGAAAGAAAGGAGAAAACAATAAGTCACCTACTTCTTCACTGAAAGATGACCAGAAGATCTAGCTAAAACATGATGCTAATATCATTTATAATGTAATGGGTATGCCAAGAGAAGTCCATGAATGCTTTGCTATCTGAATGGGGTGTGAAGTCTTAAGCAAGACAGAAGAATGTGGGACGATGCTCCTAAAGTGGTTTTCTCTACTCTCTACTCCAAAGGGAGTAATATTATTATCCAATTACATTTCCCTCTTTCATTTGATATTTAAAAGTTCTATTATCTGTTGTGTGCCTCAATTCTTATAAAATTCTAAATACCTTTATATGGCATGGGAGACATTTCTAAAAAAGTTATTTTGATTTGAATCCTATAGGTGGCTTTGGTGCATTGTCTGAAAAAAGCTTGTGATGTTTGTGAGAGAGAATTGAAGGAAAAAGAAGTTAATAGCTTATAATTCGTTGGATATATTGTGTAACTTTGTATTCTTTTAGTCTGTTGCATGATTTTTTTTGTAAAAAAATTAAATCATTCTTTTTACAAAAATTGATAGCTCATAATTCTTTGAATGAGTAGTGCAACTTTAATAGTGTTTAATAAGTGCAGTTAGTAATAGCAAGTTAGTATAGTTTAACAACTATACTCTGAACCTTATGTTGTATGGACATTATATATATCGCATTCACTACGTGATGTTATATGGACTTTATGTATATCGCATTCAAATTTATACTCTTAAATTTTCCAGCAACATACTGCTTTGAACGTGACTGAGACGTCAAAGTTCCCCATACTGTATTTTTTCTGTAGTGTTCCTAAATTGCTTAGCACGGGCATAGAATTCTAGTAATATTCATAAGGCTGCAGAGAGACATTAGTTATCCCATGAAATTTTGGAACATGGCTGAGGATTTTCTGCTTTAGAATAATAGCAGTTTTTTCTGGTGGAACGCAAAGTGAGGTGGTCTCTCAAATCAATGGATACTATTGGGAAAAAATAATATCCCCTTCAAGAATAATATCCACGATAAATAATAATAATAATAATAATAATAATAATAATAATAATAATAATAATAATAGAGAGAATATCAAATATATCAAATCTTTTAACGAGATAAAATATAATATCCGAGTGGAGCAATATTAGCGCTATACTATTACAACTTAGTAGTACCAAGAGACTACTACAATTTCGAAAAAAATAACACTCTTTATTTTAAACACCTCACTACAATATTACTCACACTCACTATTTATCTCACGGACAACAATATGTGAATTACTCTCTCAAACTTCAGTTGCTTCTCTCTCATTTAGATGTACTTGATCTGAGAAGCAAATGTTTCTATTTATAGGAAGAGAGCCGTCCTCTTCAACCAATCAAACGCATTAGTTTTGCAATTTGTAACTTTGCAAATTGCCAGTTTGTTCTGGCTCGTTGCAACTTGTTGTCATCTTGTCTTTCTTTCTTTATTTTTCATTTTCTTTTTATTTAAGTAGGTCCTACAAATCTCCTCCTTAATTTTAATTTTTCTTCTTTATTCTGAGTCTTGATCTCAACCTCCAAAAATCTTCAAACTTGAGAGGCTTATTAAAGATATCCGCAGCTTGATCATGAGACTTCCCATATTTGAGCTCGACTTCCTTCTTGGCAATGCATTCTCTAATGAAGTGATACCTTGTATCTATATGCTTGCTTCGGTCATGATACACCGAAATCTTGGCGAGTGCCTGTGCGGATTGTTGTCAATACAAATCTCTGTAGCTTCAATTTGTGGAAAATTGAGCTCCTTCAACAATCTTTCTCAACCACGGGACATATCTTTCTTAAAAGCTTCAAATAAACTTGGGTTATTACCCGTGGAAATAAGATCATCAACATAAAAACAAACAAGCAAGATATCTCCATTAGTATGAACTTTAAGGTAAATAGCATATTCATGGAGACAACGAGTGTGTTACACCCCATGTTTTCGTACGTAAAAGTACGCCATAAGTAAATTGATGAAAGCTCGAAAATGAGACATTACATCTCGCATTTTCGTAAGTTAAAGTTTCGTCATAAGTTAATCGACGTAAGTTCGGGAATGAGATTATTTTGGGATTATAAGTATTTTGCTATTTCAAACAAGTGATGAGTAAACTCGTGAAGGTGAGAGGGTAAGTGAATCGAAGAAAATGAATTTCGTAAAAGTTTGTCATGTTGGGACAAAATACGGTCCTAGATAAAATACCCGATAATTATGGACTAGTGCTATACAAGGTACCACATGACCATGATAGTAAGGTGTACAAAGGGTATTAAAAGTGAGTAGTATTTTAAGTATTTGGAGATAATTCTTAATTATATGGATAATTGATTAATTATTGATTTGGGTGGGAAGTTAACAAATTAATTTAAATTTATGGATAAGTTTAATAGAATTCCTATCCCTACGTGGCAGGTAGCAACATAAGATAGCAATGACTCTTGGTCATATTAGATTAGGTGGCAAACAATTCCAAGATAAGCCATGTAATTAAAAGCTTTTTGGATTTCACCTAGCATTTTACTCTCTGTTAACCATCATGCTTTCTTATAATTTTGGGAAAAAGGCCAAAAATTGTTCCTATACTATCGAAAATTAGTCACGTTTATACCCATTTCTACTTTCGGTCCAAATATATGTCTGTCGTTAAGAAAGTAGACAAAATCGTCCCTAACCCTAACGGCGGTTCATGACTCAGCAACTAAAATGACACGATGGACTCCATGTCACTATTTATTTTCCATATGTAATAATTGTATTGGGAAAAAACTGAATTTAAATATTGAAGATGACGTGTCATGACACGTGGACCAGTCAAATAGTCAAAGCGTGGTAATCAGTTAGAAGGCACGAGCAACAACAGATGCGGGAGAGAAGATGCTTAAAGACACGAGCTATTATTCAAATGAAACGAGACTCGTACCTGTTCGAGTCATTTAAAGCTCGAAGATCAGAAGGAATTGAAGACATGAATCTGATAGCGAAAAAGAGTCCAAATTCAGCATTAAATGCCAAATATGTTAGAGAATTTGTATTTAATATGAATGATTGAGTAACGTTTCTTTTAATGTCATTTATTGCTCGTAATTGCCTCATTAAGACAAAGGCATTACACTTTCTCTTAAAATTAACTATAAAAAGAGAAAGTCACAACATCTATAGGGGACAAGAAAATATTACGGGAATAAACTTTGTTCTTTTTGTTTTCTGATTATATCATTCAAAATCTCTTTCTTATATACTTTTCCGATTATCAGTAACCCGAGTTCTTCTAAATTCAAGCTTTGACCTAAAATCTTATTTTTGGTTAAACAATGATAAATAACTAAATCCACTCAAATTAGTCTTCTCCTTCTCTAATTTTCTAGATTCAAGGCACAAAGATTTAACCAATTCTAATTTAAATAATAAGTTGCAGCTTTGAATAGTTTCAGCATTCCAATGTCAGATTCTTTGTTCTATTCAGTCCAAAACAGATCAAAAATTCCCGAAACGATTCTCACCCGAATGAGAATCGGGTGGAGCTGTTTTTCTTCTTTTTCTGTGTCCCTCTTTCTCTCTCTCTGTTTTTTTTTAAAGAAAATTTTTGCTTACATCAAAAATTGTAAGTGGTCTATTAGGCAATTGTATATAAGTGACAAAGTGACAATTGCTATAACATTTTTATCTTTCTTTAAGAAATTAACTTGTTTAATTTGAGAAAATGCAGTACCCTTCATTTATTTGGGTTTCGATTTGGCTTTCATGGTCGACTCTTCAGTTATACTTCATATTTACAATTCTTTTCTTTTCTGTCGAAAGTTATTTTTTCCAAACTTTATTGGATAATTTGGATTTATTAAGAAAAAATGACTGTTCTAGTTTATTCAGAATTGTCTGTAGTATCTAGTTAAGGGAAGCCAGATGAAGGTGACAGTAAATAGGGCAATATATACTGTAATTGCTTTGTCAGAAAACTCAATTTTGACTAGTGCATGGGTTATGTGATACACTCAAGTCATACTGGTTACAAAATCAATATTCCAACTAAAATAATTTAGAGGGTTTAGTTATTTATTATTACAGATAAAAAATAAATAGTGACATGGAGTCCACCGTGTCATTTTAGTTCATGGACAGCCGTTAGGGCTAGGGACGATTTTGTCTACTTTCTTAACGACAGGCATATATTTGGACCGAAAGTAGAAACGGGTATAAACGTGACTAATTTTCGATAGTATAGGGACAATTTTGGCCTTTTTCCCTATAATTTTCAAAAGATCCTTTATTACATACAGCAGTAGCCCTTAAATTAGTCATGCCATTCCCATCTCTGCTTCTTCGCCATTTCCACTAACTGATTGGACAGACATACACTAAGCTACGTGGAGGAAAAATTTCAAGAACTCAAAGGGAAAGCAAACTAATAAAAATCTATTTCAGTAAAGCTTGAAGTACCATTAGTTCAGTAGCGGTAGGGAAACAGAGATTTTGCAATTGTAAGAGAGTACGGTGTAATCCTTCTCAAGAATATCATACGGATTTTTTCCTACTCCGGGTATGTTAAGGCTATCCCTTCTTTCTTTTGGAATGATCTATACGACATAAACGAAACGAGCAAATGCACAACTTTCATAAATTACTCTATTCGTAGAAATGCTAGAGATGTGTATATTCTTATTCTCCCATGTGTCATATTATTCTATCATCTGTTCATGAGTCTCAAAAATACGTAAGTTGGTGAAGTTTATTTCATGATATTAATCAGAGGCATAATGATCTTATGACGTACCGAGAGATTTTATTAACGTATTTCATATGCATTTCATGCATGTATATATGCACATTGACCCATGACCAGATGGAGTTATATACGCGTATATATATATATACATATATATATATATATATATATATATATATATATATATATATATATATATATATATATATATATACATATGGGAAAGGTTATGGCGTTATATACGCACCACTACCTGATCAGCTGGTATACGTTGATGATTTTGCCCACAGTAGCCGAGATGATATGTTGGGATGCCCTCAGAGGCTTGATGATGTTATGAACACATGTAGCTATACACGACATAAGATTCATACGCATATGCATGACACTATAAGTAATTCATGATTTACAAAGTTATCCAGGCTTACATATTGAGTCATTTACTCTATATTTCTTCCATGTCTTTTATGTACTCATTTATTTTCCATACATACTCGGTACATTATTCATACTGACGTCCCTTTTGCCTGCGAACGCTGCGTTCCATGCCTGCAGGTCCTGATAGGCAGGCCGAGAGTCCCCCAAGTAGGCTATCAGCTCAGTGGAAGATGTTGGTGCACTCCATCTGCTCCGAAGTTGCTTGTTTGGTCAGTATGATTTAGATGCGTATTGTTTGGTATGGCGGGGCCCTGTCCCGACCTTTATGATAAGTATGTATTCTTAGACGCTTGTAGATAGATGTCATGTATACGGATACGTGTATGGCCTTGTCGGCCTATGTTTTGAGTATATAAAGAATCATGTCGGCCTTATAGGCCCTTACGTCAAAGTTTGGATTACATGTTGGGTCGTCCAATGTCGAGTATTTTCCCATGTTTTATTCTACTTATTTCACGACAGCCTCTCTGGCTCATTTACCTATGATAGTATGATACGAAAGATACGTTACTGTCACGACCCGGATTTTCCACCATCGGGATCGTGATGGCGCCTACTCGTGGTAGCTAGGCAAGCCAACTTATTTACCTTTCATTAATAAATAAATCTGTTAACAATCCATAGCATCAATAAGAAACATGGAATTTAATAATAATAATAGCGGAAGTCTAATTTATAAGTCTGAATCAAAACGCGGATAGTCAACCATAGCCTCTACCCAAGATTTGGTGTCACGTTACTCACGAACTACTAAGAATAAACTAACTACAAAGGTCTGAAAGAAATATAACAGATGTCTGTCTCGAAAACAATGAGGCAACAATCCAAAGGAAACATAAAGAAGAGACGCCGGGCCTGCGGACGCCTGCAAGGCTACCTCGGTCTCGTGAATAGGAAAGTCTGCTCCCGAACTACTGCTGCTGCTGCTCCTCAAAACCTGGACCTGTGCAAAAATGCACAGAAGTGTAACATCAGCACAACCGACCCCATGTGCTGGTAAGTATCTAGCCTAACCCCGGCGAAGTAGTGACGAGGCTAGACTGGACATCACATAAACCTGTGCAGTTATAAATATACAGCGGGAATCGAATATCAAGTAATTAACAACAAGGGGAGGGGAGACATGCTAAGGGGAGATACAATATTAGCAGCAATCCAGAGTAACAACTAAAACAGTTTAGGTCCACAATGAACAAGGAATCAATACTCAAATACAAACACATAGCCTCAATAGCTGTTGCCACGTGCAAACCGCTCCATAATTACTATTGTTGCGGCGTGCAACCCGCTCCACAAATACCACTGTTGCAGCGTGCAACCCGACCCATATCATTTATCATGTATCATTGTTGCGGCGCGCAACCCGATCCTCACCTTTTACTGTTGCGGCGTGCAACCCGATCCTCAATATCATTGTTGCGACGTGCAACCCGACCCTCACATATTATTGTTGCGGCGTGCAACCCGATCCTCAATATCATTGTTGCGGCGTGCAACCCGACCCTCACATATTATTGTTGCGGTGTGCAACCCGATCCTCAATATCATTGTTGCGGTGTGCAACCAGATCCTCAATATCATTTAACAGTCCGACTCCCAAAACAACAGTCACAATTAAGGGGCATAAAAATAAGTAAATATTTGACAAACATCCCGGCAAGGGAAAGAATCCAACAAGTTCAACCAAACGTCCCGGCAAGGGAATAATCAACAACGTTTTCTCTTTCTTACTTTTCTTATCTCACGATATCACTGGATCCCAAGCTCCAAGAAATTTCTTATCTCATATTCCGTCACAAACAGCAATATAACGACTTCCCAGTAAGGGAACAAAACATCATCTCAAATATTCTGGCAAGGGGATTACTAACCACCACATTAGTTCCACATCTAACNAGACAAATAGCAATTACAGAATTTAGGTGAGGGTAACACGGAAACAACCTCACCTGAGCAAAAGCAAACAGATCTGGATTCAAGACCTGATACCATTCAAGAACCGGAGGAGAATGAGAACATCAAAACAACAATAGAAGAGCTAGAGGCCGTGGTGTTATTTATACATTGGCCCGAGAGAGAAGTGTACATAGGAGCTAATCTTAGCCCGGAGGTAAAACGTAAATTGATTGAATTTTTAAAAGCTAATGCGGACTGTTTTGCTTGGTCCCATTCTGACATGGCAGGGATACCACCGGAAGTCATGACTCATAAGTTGAATGAAGATCCATCATATCCTCCCGTCAAGCAAAAGAAAAGAAAGCAAAGAACTTTCAAAAATAAGGTGATTCAAGAGGAAGTTCAAAAGCTGCTAAAAATTGGTTCAAGTCATGAGGTAAAATATCCTAACTGGTTAGCTAATACTGTTGTGGTTCCTAAGAAGAACGATAAGTGGCGAGTCTGTGTAGATTACACAGACCTTAATAAAGCCTGTCCAAAAGATTTCTTTCCTTTACCCCACATAGATCAGTTAATTGATGCTACTGCAGGGCATGAGCTATTAAGTTTTTTAGATGCATATTCAGGCTATAATCAAATCAAGATGGATCCAGGTGATGAAGAAAAAACTTCTTTTATAACAGACAGGGGGACTTACTGTTACAAGGTAATGCCCTTCGGTCTTAAGAATGCAGGTGCAACGTATCAAAGGTTGGTCACCCAAATGTTTCAAGAACATTTAGGTAAAACCATGGAAGTATATATAGATGATATGCTAGTTAAAACTCAGCATTCAGAAGATCATATATCGCACCTATCTGATACGTTTAAAATTTTACGAAAATATAATGGGAAACTTACACAAATGTACTTAATAAATCTCAACTTACCAACCTCTAGCCATTAGTTATAGACTTACCAAAACTAGCCAACAAAAATTGAAAAACCAAATAATAGGGTTCTTTCTCTCAAAGAATCACATGCAAAAATCACCTTCCATATTTTTAAGCGTGATTAGCAACATTAGATACAAGACGGAAAGGAAATTTCATGGATGGGTAGCAAATAAGGTGATGAAATACAAAAATCTATACAATATTCCAAAAATCTAAACAAAATAGGAACTTTTTCAATGGGTATAGTTGAAATTCATTGAAATTATATAGATAAGTCAATATACAAAATTTGAGGAAGATTGGAGGTGATTTGGACTGGTTTTGTATCAAAATTCGTAATTAGATCGAGTTCAAAAAAGTCTTCTGCGACACATGTATAAAACATGTATCACGCATGTATCATACACACAGGTATACATGGATATACATGTGATACACAATTGATACAAATATGATATAAATGTGATACACAAATGATACACAATGTGATACACATATCATTTTTTTTTCATGTTCAGCTTTTACTTCGAATTTTCAATTCAAACCACCTCAAAACTTCACCAAATCATCCCAAAACTGAGATTCAAGCTCCTTAAGTTGTGCCCAGTCTATTTTAATAACACCCACTCAAAACAAAGCAAAAATTTGATATTTTTTTGCTATAAATAGCTAATTGGCTAAATTGGCTAATATTAGTAATATTTTATCAATTGACCAATTTTTATAATGAGCTACTTATAAATGGACATAGCTGGTAATTTTCTTTCAATTAATGCCCTTAAAAATCATCTCCCCAACAGTTGCATAGTTTAATTTTCTTTCTCTTTAAAAATTAGAACATCATGGCAATTTTCCATCAATCTTCTTCTTATAGTTTTCCCCAAATCTACTTGCTCGATCAGAAATGACGCAGTGCCACACATGTATCTCCTAATGAGCAACCAGCAGGTTCATTATTTTTTATTTTATTACATTATTTGTCTTCTTTTGGATATTGGATGGTACAAGTTATTAGGAGAATTGCATAAAAGTTAGAAATCTGGTCATCCGAACCAAACAAACATTAAGGTAAGGTATTTATTTTTAATTATTTTTCATTGGACATTCTCACAATGATAAATCATGATTGAAAAAGGAAGGACTTTGGCGCCGGGTGGTTAAAGGTCTATCTATATCCCTTCAAGTAATTGTTTATTTTAATTTTCTAGGATGTTCTCTTCTGACAAGTTTTGTGTAACAATTTGTGTGTTTGGTTACTCAATGATACAAATTCGTTGATTATTTTTGTTGATTTGGAATAATCATGGACGAATCAATTAACATGATTGTTATTGAATTTTTGGCTTGAGTATTTAGCCAATTGAAGTACATTCTTCACTTATTGTCATAATGAACTGATTTGGTAATTTGCTTGCATTTTATAAACAAAATGGATCAATCGAATTTTGGTTTGGTTGTCGAACAACCGAAATCTGAAGGTTACAAAGTAGAGGTTTGGTCCTTGACATTAGTTTCTACAATTATTTTGTTTCTGTGGTGGTTGTTGTTATAGTATCATTATTACTTTTACTATGATGATGATTATCGCAATAGACATTTAGTCATTCAAAATATACTGACTTCACATGCATATATCTTATTTTAATTTGTCACCAGATGGTAGTGGGAGGTTTTATTTGATATAGAGTATTTTGGCGTAAGTTAATCGCATGTTTACAAAGTATGGAATTTGTCTGGAACGAACATTTAAATACAAGACCCAGGTACGTTATGATTTCCTTCTCTCCTCTTCTCCCCTTCTCTTTTGCAATTTTAAGTTTAATATTTGTTCGAAAAGAACTTTCATTTGAAAATTGTTATTATTTTCCTTAGAGCTTTAATATTGATTCAATGTAAAATTATCTTCCACTCTTCTAACAGATTATCTCGACGACTCGCTCACACAATTGGTAATGCTTATGTGTTTTACTAATTAATCAAATTAATTTCAAACAAGAATATTACTCATAATAGAAAGTACATAATCTATCTTACTTTATTTACTAAGTATTATACTTAGAATGTTACTATTGTTACAAGAGTATAATTTGTTCAGTATCAGCCATAAGATTTTAACTAATAATGATTTATCCCAAGTTACATAATTCTTTGTTTGTCACTGTTGGAGGCTTGGAGCTATTGGATTATATTTCGTCTCGTAGATTCATGTTATCGATGCTTTTCCCTAGAACTGGACATTCGTCTTTGGTGTTAGGTTCTTGTGTTGCATTGACCTATCTAAAGATAATGAGCCTGATATTTGGAAATTCATCAAGTTTCGGCGGTGCTATTTGTATATCATCATCCTTTACAATTTTGAATTTAAGAAAATGACTTTTTTAAATTTCTTATGTGTAAAAGATATATCTCTTATGTGTAAAAACAAATCTCACATGTATAAAAAAAGAGGTTGGGTCATAAAACTAAAAACAAGTTTGTAAAGAGCCAAAAAACCAATTACCCCGAGTTTGGCATAGGAGGAACCGCGTTTATCTGACGTCGACAAATAAGTTACTATACGATAAATCATATTGATAATGCACAAAATTATTTTTCACGTATAATTATTGAATCAATTTTTTTAATAATATTGATTTTATTTTCAAATATGTACCATATGACCTGTCATACACATATTGATTTTATTTTCAAATTTGTATACCATATAGCTTGGCACACACGTGCAACGCACGTGGGGAGAAACTAGTTATTGTAAAAGTAGGAAGCCCAAAAGTTAAAAATTAAATTACCAAAATACCCTTCTAAATAATCTAAATATCCTTTTAAAACTAAATAACCTAAATATCTTTTGATTTTATTAAAAAATAAGGGAAAGAAACTAATTAGGTCGGAATACTACGTATGGCCTCTAACATATTAGTTTTGTGATACAACACAATGTTTCACGGTTATAGTTAATTTGACAACTTTACACAAAGAGTTGCATACATTTCACGTTTCTGTCATATTTTTATAATAAGGTTCGATTACTATATATAGTCATGCAATGGAGATACTTTAAAGTAAGTCTGTCTAATATTTTCTTGCAACCATTTGATCTCCTTTGTAAATTTAGCATACCAAACAGAAACTATGGTATGTGAAGAAGTCTCAATGATCCTTTCTATTTTGTCGGCCTGTCATTTTTCTGGTTTATTTTTGACTTATATGTATCATCCAAATGGCGACCAAGGAGATGCACCGAGAAGCTTTACGGAAATAGAAAAGTGTTGATCTTCGCCACTAGGTCAGATTATAACTAAAGAAATTTTAGAAATTAGGTCCCAATACGACAAGATTGATATTACTACTATTAATAAGCGAGAATCGAGAGGAGCTTCCGGTTCATGTGAATTGACCAAAAAAACCATGAAATCTCACTTTATCCTTTTGTTTGTCCTAATATAAATTGAGGTACATCCGGTTATATTTTGGGTTTGGAGAGGGGTACTTTGAAAATTTTAGTGCTTTGTGCTTCTTCTGTGGCTTGAAAGGGCAGCTGTTATAACAAACTTCAACCCAGATTTGGTCTGTTATTACTTGAGTTGCCATCCTACATTTTGGTAATTAAGGCAACTTCGCAGACCCTTAAAAGTGTACAAAATGTCATCCTATCACCTTTTGCCTTGCATGTGACGTGAAGTGAGAGTCTACGTGGCCTGCAAACATTTATTTCTGCTCTTTCATCTTCCCATATTAAGTTATTTCTCCATTTCATTTTTTTTAATTTCTTCTTTTGAGAGAAATAAGACCAATTGCATGGGTTTTAGAATTATTAAACTGGCATAAATAGTTTCCGTTTTATTTTTTGCTTTCAAATAGGTTTTTACCGTCTCTCCCTCTTAAATTTATCTAATCTGTAATGAACAAATAAACTAAAATAGCAACAAAAAAAGGCCAAACTAATTATACATTTTCAAGTGCTGAAACTGATTTAAAAAATAAGTAATTACGTGTTTTGATAAAAGTGCTGAAATTAATAATATGCAGCTGAAGAATAGGGTATACGAAAAATTTTGTTTTAAAAAGAAGTATTTTAGGGATAGAATAGTAAATATTTTGATCAAACTTAAAGTGCTTATAAGCTGAAATTTGATAAGCTGGGGGAGACAAACTTATGGCTTTTGGCTTATAAGCACTTTTAATTTTACCAGACGCGTAGATAAGCCAAAAAGTGCTTATAAGCCAGTTTGACCGGCTTATAAGTTTAGCCAAACACCCTCTTAATATTTTAAAAATTAAGAAGCCGTTTTCTGCTCTCTTCAAAAAATTGTGTTGCATTTCCCAGGAATAGCCGTTGAAACCACCATTAAAATTACTAAAGGCATGGGAGAATATTAGAATTAAGATAAAAAATAAAATTAGCAGCAAGGGCTAAGAACGCAGTAATATCTAGGCTATTCATGATAATGCTTTTAATGGGATGCGCTTTTATTTTCATACGATGACAACTTGACTTTTATTACGTTCCCCATAATGTTTAGATGGAAAGTACATAAATTAATTATATTATATTTTTTATTATTAAACATAATTAGTTTGATTTGCAAAATTTTTAATAAATGAAGAATTTTAAATCGATGGTCTTAAACATTTAATAATTTGTGTGGCTATAAGATTTTTGAAATGCATGATGGTAAATATGTCATAACATTTCTATCATTAAAGGCAAAATACTAAGTTTAAGTTAAATTAAATTTAAATTTAAATTATTTTTTTGGGGAACTGACTAAAAAGAAAATAGGTTCAAATAAATTAATAAAGAGCGAACATGTAGAATCAAATTGGAATAGGTGAAACAGATAAGTACTATTTGAATATTATCATTTGTAGTTTGTTTGAAAGTGGTGGTAAAGGTGAGGTGAATGGTCGAGAATAAAGATAGTGGTGGAGAGGATGGTGAAATATAAAATAGAAAAAGACAGATGAAATGCTTAAAATAATATATATAATTAAAATTTTAATGATGTGTTATAGAAAATCTGACGTGGAATTTGATATGCCATCCATGTCACGCCATTGACGAACATTTTGTCTTAATATTCTATTTAATATTAAAAATAAATCCAAACAGAATATCATCAATTACTATAATCAAGCATAATACAAATTTTTCATAAAATGCTAATCCCTAAATTATTACTGTGCCATTTCAAATTAAAATATTAAGTAATTTTTATTAATTGTTATTAAGCTATTCTCATTTACAAAAAGCTGACTTGACTCAAAATACTAATAGTAATTTTATGTTTTTTTTAATATATAACAAGAAAAGAGTAATTTGATAAGGAAATAACACATACTCAAATTAGAAATTACGATATTATTGTTCAAACTGTAATAATTTTACCATTTGAATTTTCATGACTATTTTCAATGTCAAATAAACATTTTAAGGTGCAATTGCTCAAACATCTGTCTATAATTCAAGCTTAATGAGAAAAGTCTATAAAAAGAAAGAGTAGAGAATTGGTATCTCTTTTAAAAATATTTGTTTCGATATATTCAGGTCCACTTCTAATGTAACACATATTTTTTCTTATGTTAAAAGAAGACATCTCATCTTATTTAATATTATTAACACATGAAGTATCCACGAGTGCAAACCCTTTGATTGTTCACAACTTGACGAGGTTTAAATAAATTAGAATTTTTCTCTTAAATATACGTGCTAATAAACTACCAAAATGTGTTGCCTATGAATTTTGTGCTACCAAAAATAGAATACGAGGAAATAACAACGCACAAACACAAAGAAAAAGTAAGTTGATGAAATATTGGTCACCTTTTATTTCTTCTTCATTGATGTTTAATCCCAACAAAATAAGTTTAAAATCAAATGATTAACTCGAAAATGCAATAGTTTTTATTGAATAAAGATATATATGAAATATCCATATATCCATATTTAAATAGTATATTATTTAAATTAATTTAAAGATCTTTGCAAAATAATTGGAGTAATACAATTAAGGAAATTATTTTTGTAATAAAATGTTGGGCCCATGCTGAGCATGGGCCATCCCCCATCTAGTGTATTCATAAAAGAGTAAGGAACAACCAATTATGAACGTGAGATATATGATTATATTTCTCCTCATTCTAATCATGTTTAACAGACATCTAATGCTACTTTTTTCTTAGTTCATTTTTAATAGATATGTTTCAAAATTTACTTGGAGAAAGAAGAATATATAAAAGAAGAGCGGAGAAACTTTTGTTTTCACGTCTTATAAATGCTTCTTTGTTGAATTATATTGCTGCAATCTTAATCCTGTTCAGTTAAATGGGAAGACTAGAAAGATTATTCCTAGGTGTAAAAGCTAATGTTAAGAAATGATCGTGGCAATCAAGCTTTAAGATTTTATTTTTGAGTATTATAGCTAGGAGATATATGGACCTTTCCTTGAATTTCATCTCACTTGATCACCTAATTTTTATTCAAAAAATAAAAACTTATTGATGTATAAATATATATTACTTATAGTTGTATATGATAAAGTTGAAGATTTTACGCAGGACATTTGCATTAAGATAGAGAAAGCGAAAGTTGAATATTCTCCCAGAAAAGAGCAATCAATCTTGAGAAGATAAATCATGCCAAGGCACAATTCATATTGTCAAAGCTGAAAGATATAAAGAAGATAAAGATTATCAAAGAATGTTGCTTCCAACATCGTGTATTAAATTAAATTTCATAAGGGAGATCTACTAAAGTTTCATTGATAGCGTGATGCTAAAAGAACGGAGATAGAGTTGCTCGACAAATATGCCTTTTCACTTTATTAATAAAAGGTCTTAAGGTTACGCTGGAATGCTAACTTTCGGTATATTTAAATCTGCAAATAAAATTAAATATTTTTGAGTCTATACATATTAAATATTTTTACATATATTCAAGAATATACACGTGGAGAGGGACTAGTACTATATTAAAGGTGGGAAGCCCAAAACCAAAAGTTAAATTACTAAAATACCCTTCTAAATATTTTTTTTTTTAAAAAAAAAACTAAAAACTTACGCTATAAAAAAACCCACAAAACAATGCTTCATACCCGTCCATTAATAGTCACGACCATTTTACAAAGCCAAACAGAAACAAAATAACCACTTCCCAAAGCTAAAGAAACAAATTGTCACTCCTCGTTCTTTTGATCCATTTCTACAAGATATCCATAAAATCATTTACTATTTTGATAACACTAATATACCGACAAAAACATAAATTATCATATGCTTTAAGATTCCTACATATTATTGAAGTTCCAAATCTATCTCTGCAATGTTGCCTCATTATTTTAGAAATGCATGCATTGAATATTTTTCTTCAACTGGTAGATGAATTTATTTCTTTTGTTTTTTTATTTCTTGTCGTGGATTTTTTGTTTCACCTTCGATGTATGTTATGTCTTATTAATTTATATGATTGTTTTGGTGTTGTTTGTGGTTGACAACAAATGCAGGAGCACAATTTTTTTTTTCATTTCAATAATTTTGTATTATATTTTATTATTCACTGCTTTTCATGTGTAATAAATTAAAAAAACTTAGTATACGCTGAAGCACGCGATGTTCGTTTTTTCCCTTGCACTTAGCTTAACATCCATATATTACTATCATAAAAATCAGTTTTTGGTTTAGTTTCTTTCCTTTATATATTTTGGATATTAAAAAAGAGAGGAGTATGATCTCTGCGTTGTTTTTTTTATTCATTTGTTCACGTGAAGGAAAGCTCTTGCCATTTTAAACGTGAAAACAAAATAATGGAAAGAAATATAATGTTATGATTGATAGAAAAGCATTCATAAATACATTTTGTGAAATAAAAATATAAATACAATAGAACTAAAAAATTCATAATAAAATATATTAGAAAAATAAACAAGTCCAGTATTTTCATAAAATATTTTTAAAAAATACAAACAATAAATATAGGTTTTTGATGAAGCAAGGTTTTGCTTTTAAAGGGCCTCTATTTAAATGAGAACCGATTGTGTAGAAAAGATAAATAACAAATATAGATTTTTTATGAAGCCAGATTTAATTTAAAAGGACTCTTATTTAAATGAGAACTGATTATATATAGACACACAGAAAAACTAAAACATAAATATCTATTGGAATAGATTGAAAGAATAAATTCTAATTGTCATTTTGATATGAATTCCATATTTTCACTAATTAGAATAGTCTTAACAAGTTTAAAATCCATCAACACTAGGTAATTCAATTATAATGGCAGACTTTCGTTTAAACAAAGATAATATCTAATGCATTGTTATGTTCTTGGATAAAGATAATTTGTAATTCGAAGAAAAAACAGATTAGTCAAAATGTAAATGTCGGATTCTGACTTTCCTAATATGTTTGATACAATTACTATAGTATCTTTTTTTATAGATTAAATAAATAAAATAATTTTTTTTGCTCACCTAGAGAAATTAAAGACATCTTTTCTTAGTTGGTTAACGATGTTTGTGTATTTAAGAATAAATTATAAATAACTTTCCAAAAAAAAATCATAAGAACTTTTAGATTTCTAGGGTTATATGTTATTGCTAATTAGAAAGGAAGCATAATAACTTCTGAAATTGAATTAAAGAAATTATAAAACTTGAACAAATTTTAAATTGACTATATTGACTGAGATAACTGATGACTTCTAAGGTAGAGTTTCGTCCTTTACTGGTTAGCTAAACAAAAATTATTATTTTCTTGTATTTAAACGTTTGTTTTTCACTTTTTATTCTATGGCACAAACATAACTTTTTATATAATATTGTTATTATTTAAGCAAAAATTACTCTAATAGAGGTGGAACACGCGCGCAAAGCGCGTGCCGAGAGACTAGTGATCTTAAACATGTCATGTCATTTCTATTGTTATAAAAATATATTGTTATGAGATTAATGTCAAGATTTAGTTTAAAATACTTTCAGGTTTGACATTGAGCTGCCTCTCATAGAACTTCCCTATGAGTTATATAGTCTGTTTTCTCCCAAGTTCAAAAGTATTTTTTCCCCCAAAAATATGTTTTTTCTTAATTTGAGTTGTTTGGCTAAACTATTTTGAAACAAAAACATTTTAAAAGGAAGTAGAAGCACCTTATGAGAAGCAGAATGGATTCTAATCGATTTCAATGGAAAATTACGACTCTCGTGATATACATATCATCTTTGTGAAAATATGACAGATGTCTTTCCATCATCGTTATTTCAAATGGACGGGAAATCGGAATCAATTATAAGATTGTCAATCCAGTTAGAAGGACTATAAAACTCCTTTTAATTACTTTTCGATCGGTTGGATTTTTCGGAAAGGTGTCCATGGTTGGTTTGTTTGCATCTTACTAATATTCCCTCCCTTATTTTTTTTAATTGTCTAAGTATTATTTTTATTTTCGCTTGTCATTTTTTTGTATATCAAATAATTTTTTTTTTGTTTTGTCTTTAGCAATAATTATTCATTTTAAATAATTTTTTAAATCTATTAAGATTATACATCTATTAATATGAATATAGTGATAAATTATATATTTTATTTATTATATTATGGTCAAAGTCAATAGTGGACTAATAAAAGCGAAGGAAGAGATTATTTTCCTTCTTGACGAGACAAGGACACTCTAGCTGATGATGGACTAAAAATTATTTCATCATGCCACGTGTAAATTCTAGGCTCCCTCCTTCCGGGCGTTGCGCCAATACAACCACTTTCCTCCTTCATTATATTACGTGCCTTCTTTATAGCCTTTTCTAAAATATTTGTCTGCAATTACACGTCTTTCTGAAGCTGTCTTAGCTGGAGAGAACTGGAATTTCTTAGAACCAGGAGACAGCACCAATACGATAATATAATAAATTATTTGGTCATAGTGGAGATTAAGGATAATGAAGCTAATTTTTAAATAGTGCACGAATGGATGGTCGAACTTAATTTGTGTGACTATGAAATTATGTTTGCTCAAAAGTTATCACATATCTTTTGAGTATAAAACAATATAAATAAATCACGGGAAAATCATACCAAATGGTAATAATCCACTGGACCAAGCAAAGAACATGAAAATAAGTACTCAAGGTTAGGAGAAGAAATCTTAACAACTTTTATTGATAATATTTGTTTGGCTTGCCTCTCCATGAAGAGGTTCAGAGCCTTACAATGGTCTTTTCTCTTCCCATCAGATGGGTATATTTTTCTCTTCTCTCTCTCTTTTGTGAATAGTGGTGAAGAAGCAGCCCCCTTTCTAGGGCTTCCACTCTTAGTATTTATAGATGCGAGCTTCGTGAGCTGGCAATAAATGGCCGTGGCCACGCTGAGGTTCCGTCCCCATGGGGGAATGAATGGGCTGTGCCCTCGTAGATTGAATCAGACAAGAGTCGAATCCTGTTATGAATAAGTGGCCATACCACTTATTAATTATAGATTAGCTCAAGACGAGATTAACTTCGTTAATTATCGTGAGATCGGATTTTGACCCATACAGTTAGTCCCTCCGCTTATTGAGGTCGTGTTTCGGCCGAGCTCGATGAGCGGACTTCATCGATTGTGATTTGAAAAAACTCGAATAAGGGGGTCGACTTATTGACGGCAGTGGCCTTAGCCGTTTACACGTTGGAGATGGCCGTAGCCTTTCATATATTGGAGAGCCTTTCATACATTAGAGATGGCCGTAGTCTTTCATATATTGGGGGTGGCCGTAGCCTTTCATACATTGGAGGTGGCCGTAGCCTTTCATATAATGGCGATGGCCGTAGCCTTTCATATGTTGGAGAGCCTTTCATACATTAGAGATGGCCGTAGCCTTTCATATAAAGGGGATGGCCATAGCCTTTCATATATTAGAGACTGCCATGGAGAATGAGTATGCGCCGGGTATGTATTTGGTCACGTCCAGAATTTTGAAGGCGTACGGCGCATTCTTTCAGCGTTCACAGGCCGTTGCGATTATTCTGACGGCGGGACGTTGGCGGATGGCTGAGAAGCCGCTTCGCGGAGCTTGTCATAATGACGCATGCTTCGGCAGGACCGAACCGTTTTACGGTTGGTCGTGCAGTTAATGACGACTATTGGGTTTCGCGAAAGCCATTTATGTTGCCTATAAAGGTGGGTTGAGGCATTCATTTCTCATATCTTCATTGTTCATCTGAGAGAGATTCTGAGGAAACTTTTTCGTTCTGCTAATTCATCTTCTCCTTTCTTTCCTTTGATTGTGATAAGCTTTGTCTTGCCCACCGAATTCTATCCCTTTCTCTTTAGTAGATCAACAATGGCAGGCAGTTCTTCCCACGATGCTCTTCCAATAGATTTTCCGGTAGTTGAAGGGCCACCTCCGGCAATGGGAGGTGCCGAACAGATAGAGACCGGAGAAGTTCCGTCGGTTGACGAGGTAGTTCCTCAGCGGCTGCTAATGTGGGTGAGGCAAGCGCTCCTACGGTGGCTATTGCGGGTGGTTCTACCTCGCCGGTAGCGGAAGGAGGAGGGGATGCTGTAGGAGATGAGTACGAGTCCGAATCCGACTTGGACCCCGACGACGTCCGTATGTTCCGGGAAGGCTTCACCAATTCAGTGGTGCACGCAGAGGGGCGATCTCGCTTCATCGAGGTTCCCACGGAGTTGAACTTATTGATCCAAGGGGAATGCTTGGTGCCGCAGTTCGAGCTGCAATGCTTGGAGGCCGAGAATGCGTCGTTGAGGGGCGTTACGGATATCGGACTGATGAATGAAGTGGCCGTGATGGGCTTGAGGTATGTACTATTACGTCGGTTCGCTTCTTCTTTGCCTTAGTTTGTTCTTTCTCTTAATTGTTGCCTTTGCTTTGCAGTCTTATTTGTTGGAGGTGGAGAGCATCCGTCGAGCCAAAGTCCGCTCGGGGATATTTTTGCGGGCGCTGGAGAAGTATCGCCGCTACCGGGATCAGTGCCGAGAGTTGCACGTGCGCTTGAGGAATGACCCCCGTAGCCGGGCCTTGGTCGAGGAACTGGCGAGGCGGGAGCTTCAGATGAAGCAAACACTTGGCAGAACAAGTGCTCTCGAGGAGCAGCTCCGCCGGAAGGATGAGGAGCTCGAGGCGGTAAAGAGAGCCGCAGCTGAGTGTGAGCGCCAGGGCCAGGCTAAGGCGGCGGAGGCCGCTGCAGCATGGGGCGGGAAAGTGACTGCGTTGGAGGGTGAAGTCGCGGTATTGAAGCTTCAGGTGAGGGATGCCTCGTCGAGGGCTGGGGCGTTAACGGAAGCTATCCGCGTACACGAGTCCCAACGGGCGTTGGAGAGGGCTACTGCGGCCTTTAGAGAAGCGAGTCTCGAGGAGCGGATCGGTGTCTTTGAGCAGGACGCCCAAGTCATGGCGGACCGGATCACAGCCTTAGAAGAAGAGAATCAGCGCCTACGGGACCAAACCGCTTCTTCCAGCCAGGCTCGCGAACTTTGGGTCTTTGCCGAGGCTCAACGTGATGTATATAAGAATTTGTGGGAGGCCGGCATCGTGACCGAAGCTGCTTTCGAGGGAGCGCGTCAAAAGGCTCGTGAGGCCCGTACCGACTGTGGTTTTGACGCGGCGACGCCAGAGGCTGACGCTGGTGCAGATGGTGGCGCGGATGGCGCCGAGTAAAAAGATATGCATTTTGTCTTGTTTTTTATTTTCTCTTTCCTTGTATTGATCGGCCTTGGCCGGGTGTAAGCGGGGAAGACCCGCAATTAACTTTGTAGATAAATGAGATCTCCTTTCCGTTATTTGCCTTGTGTCTGTTTTGTATCTCCTCTTTTTCCCCCTTAGATTTTTCTTTACATGCGCTCGAAGGGGTGATTTGCCTTCGAGTTCGACTCTGGTAGGCATGTTAGTTTTTAATTGTTGACGACTCTTCTTCTTCGACTCGGGGTAAGCGAGTCGGAGCCGTTTCTTGGCGATAGCGGCACTTAGCCTTAGTCCCAGTTTGGGCGCGGTTGAACTGTCGGCCGTTATGACAGAAACGCGGCCTTGTAAGTTGACCGGGGCCGGACTTTACGTGTCCCCAATCTTGATGGCCTTAGCCATGTAGGCGACTTCGACTGTCGTCGAGTCGTTTACTCACCGTAGTCGAATCTAGGTCGACCGTTGGCGGCAGTGGCCTTAGTTTTTCAACTCGGTGCGGGCGAGTCTTAGCCGTTATTTGGCGATAGCGGCGCTTAGCCTTAGTCCCAGTTCGGACGCGGTCGAACTACCGGTCGTGATGGTAAAAAACGCGGCCTCGTAGTTTGACCGGGGCCGAACTTTACGTGGCCCGACTCTTAATNGACCGTTGGCGGCGATGGCCTTAGCCATAATACAATTGATGGCCTTAGCCATGTAGGCGACTTCGACTGTCGTCGAGTCGTTTACTCACCGTAGTCGAATCTAGGCCGACCGTTGGCGGCGATGGCCTTAGCCATAATACAATTGATGGCCTTAGCCATGTAGGCGACTTCGACTGTCGTCGAGTCGTTTACTCACCGTAGTCGAATCTAGGTCGACCGTTAGTAGGCGACTTCGACTGTCGTCGAGTCGTTTACTCACCGTAGTCGAATCTAGGTCGACCGTTGGCGGCGGCGGCCTTAGCCATAATACAATTGATGGCCTTAGCCATGTAGGCGACTTCGACTGTCGTCGAGTCGTTTACTCACCGTAGTCGAATCTAGGTCGACCGTTGATGGTGATGGCCTTAGTTTTTCAACTCGGTGCGGGCGAGTCTTAGCCGTTATTTGGCGATAGCGGCGCTTAGCCTTAGTCCCAGTTCGGACGCGGTCGAACTACCGGTCGTGATGGTAAAAAACGCGGCCTCGTAGTTTGACCGGGGCCGAACTTTACGTGGCCCGACTCTTAATTCGAGTTGGGAGAACTTACTTGAATGGCGAGGGTGCCTATCCTGCGCTTCGATTTGTTGGAGGTCGGGCTTTGCTTTCACAGATGAAGGCGTTTGGCCTGAGTCTCGGTTCAACTGTGGTTGAACTTGCTAAAGTTGAGTACGAAGGCGTCCATCCTTGTAGTTCGAGCGAGGTCGAGCTCGTTGGATTTAATGGCGAAGGCATATAGCCTGAGTCTTGGTTCGACCGTGGTTGGACTTATTGGCGAAGGCACGTAGCCGGAGTCCCAGTTCGACTGTTGTTGGACTTTGTTAAATTTGGTGGCGAAGGCACATAGCTTGAGTCCCGGTTCAACCGTAGTTGAACTTTTTGGTGAAGGCGCATAGCCTATCTTGGTTCAACCGTAGTTGAACTTTTTGGTGAAGGCGCATAGCCTGAGTCCCGGTTCAACCGTAGTTGAACTTTTTGGCGAAGGCGCATAGCCTGAGTCCCGGTTCAACCGTAGTTGAACTTTTTGGCGAAGGCGCATAGCCTGAGTCCCGGTTCAACCGTAGTTGAACTTTTTGGCGAAGGCGCATAGCCTGTCTTGGTTCAACCGTAGTTGAACTTTTTGGTGAAGGCGCATAGCCTGAGTCCCGGTCCAACCGTAGTTGAACTTTTTGGCGAAGGCGCATAGCCTGAATCTTAGTTCAACTGTTGTTGAACTTTGTCGATCTTGATGGCGAAGGCTCATGGCCTGAGTCCCAGTTCAACTGCTGTTGAACTTTGTCGATCTTCGATGACGAAGGCTCATGGCCTGAGTCCCAGTTTAACTGTTGTTGAACTTTGTTGATCTTGATGACGAAGGCTCATGGTCTGAGTCCCATATTGTGGGTATTGAGTGCTGAAGCTCGGTTTGGATTCGAGACCTTGAGCGGCTCATCCGTTGTCTTCCCAACCAGGGTTTATAGGCTGTCTTGAGGCGATTCGAGATTCGAGATTCCTCCGTGCTAGTTTCCGGCTGGAGCCCTTATCAGGGATGTAGGAGATCTCTTACGAAGATTCTCCCCAAAAGAGAGGGGGGATGGCTTCTTCTTCTTGTTTGCACCATCCGATAGATGAGAGACAGAGGAACTGGATCTCGATTCGAGATCTTCGAGTTCCATCGGCCTGATATGCCGCTTTGGATTGTTTATGCGGGGCTGCTTCTTCTTGTTTGCACCATCCGATAGATGAGAGACAGAGGAACTGGATCTCAATTCGAGATCTTCGAGTTCCATCGGCCTGATATGCCGCTTTGGCTTGTTTAAGCTGGGTTGTTCTTCCTTTTCCGGCGTTTCTTTCCTTTTGGTCCATGGAAGAACTACGCGATTTTGCTATGAAATCCCCACAGACGGCGCCAAATTGTTTTGCTCAAAAGTTATCACATATCTTATGAGTATAAAACAATATAAATAAATCACGGAAAAATCATAGCAAATCGTAATAATCCATTGGACCAAGCGAAGAACATGGAAACAAGTACTCAAGGTTAGGGGGAGAAACATTAAAAGCCTTTATTGATAATATTGGTTTGGTCTGCCTCTCCATGAAGAGGTTCAGTGCCTTACAATGGTGTTTTCGCTTCCCATAAGATGGGTATGTTTTTCTCTTCTCTCTCTTTCTTGTCAATAGTGGTGAAGAAGCAGCCCCCTTTCTAGGGCTTCCACTCTTAGTATTTATAGATGTGAGCTTCGTGAGCTGGCAATAAATGGCCGTGGCCACGCTGAGGTTCCGTTCCCATGGGGGAATGA
>NC_031990.1:84168841-84213272 GCF_001879085.1 Nicotiana attenuata
AGGCGCATAGCCTGAATCTTGGTTCAACCGTAGTTGAACTTTTTTGGCGAAGGCGCATAGCCTGTCTTGGTTCAACCGTAGTTGAACTTTTTGGTGAAGGCGCATAGCCTGTCTTGGTTCAACCGTAGTTGAACTTTTTTGGTGAAGGCGCATAGCCTGTCTTGGTTCAACCGTAGTTGAACTTTTTGGTGAAGGCGCATAGCCTGAGTCCCGGTTCAACCGTAGTTGAACTTTTTGGCGAAGGCGCATAGCCTGAGTCCCGGTTCAACCGTAGTTGAACTTTTTGGCGAAGGCGCATAGCCTGTCTTGGTTCAACTGTAGTTGAACTTTTTGGTGAAGGCGCATAGCCTGAGTCCCGGTTCAACCGTTGTTGAACTTTGTCGATCTTGATGACGAAGGCACATAGCCTGAGTCCCATATTGTGGGTATTGAGTGCTGAAACTCGTTTTGGATTCGAGACCTTGAGCGGCTTATCCGTTGCCTTCCCAACCAGGGTACATAGGCTGTCTTGAGGCGACTCTCGGCTCGAGATATCTCCGTGCCGGTTTCTGACCGGAGCTCGTATGCCTTACAGAGACCTTCCCTTAGAAAAAAGGGGGGGCTTCTTCTTCTTGTTTGCACTATCTGAGATCGGCGAGAGAGAGAGAGAGGACTTAGATCTTGATTTGAGATCTTCGAGTTCCTCCTCGAGCTTGGCGTTTCTTTCCTTTTGGTCTAGGGAAGAACTACGCGATTTTGCTAGGAAATCCCTACAGACGGCGCCAAATTGTTTGCTCAAAAGTTATCACATATCTTATGAGTATAAAACAATATAAATAAATCACGGGAAAATCATAGCAAATCGTAATAATTCATTGGACCAAGCGAAGAACATGGAAACAAATACTCAAGGTTAGGGGGAGAAACATTAAAAGTCTTTATTGATAATATTGGTTTGGTCTGCCTCTCCATGAAGAGGTTCAGAGCCTTACAATGGTGTTTTTGCTTCCCATAAGATGGGTATATTTTTCTCTTCTCTCTCTCTTTTGTGAATAGTGGTGAAGAAGCAGCCTCCTTTCTAGGGCTTCCACTCTTAGTATTTATAGATGTGAGCTTCGTGAGCTGGCAATAAATGGCCGTGGCCACGCTGAGGTTCCGTCCCCATGGGGGAATGAATGGGCCGTGCCCTCGTAGATTAAATCAGACAAGAGTCGAATCCTGTTATGAATAAGTGGCCATACCACTTATTAATCATGGATTAGCTCAAGACGAGATTAACTCCGTTAATTACCGTGAGATCGGATTTTGACCCATACAAAGTTCTCATTCTAGAGAGAGAAATTCTAGTGAAAACAGTCTTGACGAATTTCTAAGTTAATTTGACCAAATACTATACTTTTTTGTTGTTCTCTTCATTGTGCATCAATGTCTGTTGATAAGGTTAATAGAAGCTAAAGGCTATGTGGTTCTCGGTTCTACTCTTTTGATTTTAACTTTATAATGATATCAAAACCTGGATAGTCCTAATACAATTTTATTAAATTAAGAAGAGGTTTATGAATGATTTGAATGAGAGCATACCCTTTCTGTTCTTCTTACAATTATGGCATATTAATTTGACAATTTGCATCTGCAATTCTATCCAAATAGTTTGGAGATATTCCGAATCTTCGATATTCTTGTTTCTTTTTTGCAGGTTCTTATTGGTGAATATTGTTAAATGATGCCTCCTAAGAGGAAAAACCAATATTTCCGTCAAACTTTACCTCCCGATACTTAGCAACCTTCCGGAGAAAATAACTGATGATATTATTATGTGTTTGCCTTTTAAGGATGCTGTGTGGATAAGACCTTTTAAGGATGCTGTAACGACAAATATTTTATCGAAGAATGGAGGTATAACTGGTGCAGACTTTCAGAGTTGATACTTGATAAAACTGTTTGGGCAACTTAAAAGGGTGTAATATTCCGTACAAGTAAAATTACCAAGATTATCTCCAATATTATGATATTTCATGCAGGACCAGTTACAAAGTTTACCCTCTACATTCCTAATTCGAGAGGTTGTCCTTGTTAGGACCGAAAAAATCAGGTGTCAAACCTTGCACGACGATAAATCAAACAACAAAAGAGAAATATACCAAAAGAGACGCAAACAAATAACGTGGTTCGGTCAACTGACCTATATCCACAACGGAGATGAGCAATCCACTATATAAAAAGAGAGTACAAAATATCAAGAGAACAACCTCACGAAGAGGCAAACACAAGTGACACACTAACACTTGTCCCGTAAAAGTTCTCCCCGTAAACACGACTCTCAAGCCCCCATGGCTACATTGTGGATGCTACTGAATGAGAAGGAAGGATCCTCAATTTATAGAAGTCCAAACCTTTTCCTACAAGAAAAATGACTAGCCAAATATGGAAGATTTATAAGTTCCTTCTACAAGAAGGAAAGCCCAATTATATATGGTAAATATGTTGTCATTTCCTTTAAGAGATAGGAAAACCAAATATGATAAGAAAATCAGGACAACACCTAACAGTCTTAAGATTGATGACTTGATATCTTTGTTCAACATCTTGTTCTTCATTTTTCATATTTTTGCAGTTGAGGGATCTGACTCTTGAAAATTGCTTAATAGAGCTTCTTCTACCAGCCTTCAAAGGATTTGATAAGTTAATTAGACTAGAACTATGCAATGCTACAATTTCTTCCGAGTTGCTTGGAAGTTTAATCTCTCATTGGTTGTTGCTTGAGCATGTGGTGCCGGAGGATATCAAAGTTTCTAATAATAACATCATTGTAATTAATGCTCCTAGGCTGAGGTCTTTTGACTTCGAAGGCAGTATAAGATCTCTCTTATTTAAGGATATCCCTCGTCTAGCTAAACTTTCATTTAGTGATTGTCAATATTTTGCCGGGGCAGGAAAAATTAATATTGCCAAGTTTTTTGTACCTTTTTTTGCTCTTGAGCATCTCCACTTTGACAACGATAGTTATATGGGTCGAAATCTAACCACGCGCGGATCAACACTAAAAGGAATGGCAAAGGGGTCGACTTAGCCATGGTCGTATTCATAAGACGTCATGACAACGGATACCTCAGCCGCTGTCGGGATCGAGCTATCGGAAAACTTGTATGGCGAGGCATATGTCGTGACATTTTAGAGGAACGACCCAATGCACAATGAACAAATGGAGTCACTCTGGCTAAGAACCGTTGGATAAAAGAGAGTACTTACTATATATATAGGGGGAAGATAACAAGAAAGGCTCTCTCTCTCCCACACAAATGAAGAGGCAGAAGAACAGGAGAATGCTACAGGGGAAAAAACAAGAGAAGTTGCGGATCTAGACGGCGAATCTTTGTAGCCATCTTTCTCAAGTTAGTGCAGATAGATCTCGCAACTATTAATGGCATTCCCTCTTTTCCACCTTTATTCTTGCTTACGGAACAGTACATCATGAATGTAAGCATATTATTCATATTTGATATCTTTTATAAGTATTGAAAGTTCATGAGCTTGACTATATTTTATTCTCCTGTTTAATGCGCTTTGATCTAGAGTTAATTATCCTTGGCTAGGATTTATCCTCTATTTTCTTATTAATTAGTTTAACAAAAAGCTTAATACTTTTTGGTCAAATAATTTGGCGCCGTCTCTGGGGATTTCCTAGCCAAAATTTTATTTCCTCTAGATCTAAAACCAGCCAAAATACCACTTCCCGGCTGTCATAGCCTCACCATCTCAATATAAACACCAACTCGAAAAAGTGCTGGACAAGCTCTTGAAATAATCAAACCAATCAGGGTTAAATCTTCACGTGAAATCGAAATTAGGTCTGATGTCTATACAAAACCCATGCCTCGCCTGTAGCGATGGGCTCGGCACGTCGTATGAGTACTTAAAGTGGAATTACGGCCACTACGCACTTAGCAAGCCCGCAATCCTGCTTGTCGTATTAACGTTATGTGCCGATCTATGCTTCTACCTCGTAGGAAGGGACGACATCCCATTGTATGATCCTTTGAAATAACCGACTTATCCTGCTTTATTCTTGTACCCATATGCACAATGTAATTTATGTACAGGGTCTAACACATTTCCCTTATTATCTGCGCACATCATGAATACGCATCGAACCGGGACTCAAGCTCGAGATCCCAACGGGCAAGGTGAATTCAGCCCATAAGAAGCCTAGGCACGACTAACAGCAAAGCCAAATATGGGGCTACCGAATCTGAAATCGCCATTCGAGTACGGGATGAGACGGGTCACCTTACAGTACCCTTCCCCCCTCGCTGACTTACCAAGTCGAGGCACGCGAACAAGGAACAAACGCCACCAAACGCACAAGCAAAACCCTCTATAAAATACCGTATTGCAAATAGCGGGCAAACGACTCAAAACAAGCTGGTATTATTAATAAAATCTCAATGAGCTGGGACTAAGCGGTGAGCCCGTGGGACGTACGGTCCATCAGACACAAGCAGAACTTGAACTCGAAAAGCTTGCATGTATATTCGCCATCACAATTTTACGCCAGTTCAGCCGACTAAATATTGCGAATCGCGTCCAAACTTCGTTTAGTCCCAGGGTACCCAGAAGCCCAAGCAATAAGTTCGTCGCTCGTCCCGATAACGGCCTCCCCAGGCCGAGCAAGAAAAGACTAAGCAAACTGGGACTCCACCAACACATACACACTGCAACGACGCATAGCATTCTCCAATGAAAACAAAATTAAACAAATTGGGACTCATCCCGATGCACAGTGCTCTCCAGTGAAAACAAAATTAAGCAAACCGGGACTTGCCACAACACACGCATAAACAATGCAGCGATGAGTGATGTTCTCCAATAAGAGTAATGCAACAGGCAAACTCGCACCATCGCCAAACGGGTTACAATTCGACCTCGCTCGAATTAATACCCTCACGTCCATCGGCCATCGCCAAACGGGTTACAATTCGACCTCGCTCGAATTAACACCCTAAGGCCATCGGCCATCGCCAAATGGGTTACGATTCGACCTCGCTCGAATTAACACCCTCATGGCCATCATCAAACGGGTTATAATTTGTCCTCGCTCGAATTAACACCCTAACGGCTATCGGCCATCGCTAAACGGGTTACAATTCGACCTCGCTCGAATTAACACCCTCACGGCCATCTGCTATCGCCAAACGGGTTACAATTCGACCTCGCTCGAATTAACACCCTCACGACCATCGGCCATCGCCAAACAGGTTACAATTTGACCTCGCTCGAATTAACACCCTCACGGCCATTGGCCACCGCCAAACAGGTTACAGTTCGACCTCACTCGAATTAAGACCCTCACGGCTATTGCCAAACGGGTTACGATTCGACCTCGCTCGAATTAACACCCTCACGGCCATCGGCCTTCGCCAAACGGGTTACAATTCGACCTCGCTCGAGTTAACACCCTCACGGCTATCAGCCATCGTCAAACGAGTTATAGTTCGACCTCGCTCGAATTAACACCCTCACGACTATCAGCCATCGCCAAACGAGCTACGATTCGATCTCTCGAATTTACACCTTTACGGCCATCGACCATCACCAAGCGGGTTACAATTTTGACCTTGCTTGAATTCACACCCTTACGGCCATCGGCCATCGTCAAGTGGAAGTGAAAATTCGCTCTCCTGAATCAGCACATCAAATTTCGACCCCATCGAACTCATAACGGGTCATAGTTCGACCTCACACGAGTTCGCCCCCAGCCATCGCTAAACTCACCATGCCAAGTTGATTTCGCCCAAGTTGGCAACTCTAAGTCCGATCTCGCTGGAATATACATGTCAAAAGTGACTTCACCCAAATTAGCAAGTCTAAATTTGACCTCGCTCGAATATACAAGTCAAAACTGATTTCGCCCAAATTGGCAATCAGAAGTCGACCACGCTCGAATTTGCAAATCAAAGGTGAATTCATTCGAACTCACGAAACGAGATCAAATCTCGCTCAGATCAAGCAAACTAAACTCGACCTCGTTCGAATTCCCAGTTAAAAATCAGGGACTCATAACCAGGAAATCCGAAGGTCTTCTTCAAAAAAGAGAAAGGAGAGGGAAAGCCAAAAGTTACATAACCGAAGGCGAAGCGGCCATTTTATTCAGATATACATACACAGCAGTTCCGCCCATACAAAAGGCCAAAAGCGGGCCCCAAAGAAAAAGATGAAGAAAAAAAACTAAGTACAAAAGTTGCAATGATTTTTTCACTCGACATCATCTCCATCGTCGTTCTCTCCAGCACCGCCGTCGTCAGAAGGAAGCCCATCTTCAATCTCAGCACCCTCGCGGGCCTCCGGTGTCGCAGGGTCGTAACCGCAGGCAATACGAGCCTCGCGTGCCTTCGCCCGAGCATCTTCAAAGGCGGTCTCAGGAATGCTCCCTGCCTCCCACAAACCCTTTTATATATCTCGTTGGGCCTCAGCATGTACCCATAGCTCATACAAACGGCGCGGGACATTAGTAGAGGCAGATTCTTGAGGGATAGCCTGAGCCAATAGCTGTGCCTTCTCGGCCTCAAGGGCCGCAACTCGGTCTCCCAGGTTCGAAGCCTCCCGATCAAGTTCATCAATCCGCTCCTCGAGCCGCGCCTCCCTCAGCGTGGCCGTCGGCCTCTCAGATTCCTGCTCAGACCTGAGAACGTGGATAATGTTTTCTAGCGTCGCCGCCCTTGCTAAAGCCGGCACCCGAGCCCTCTCGGCTACCTCCAACTCAGTCACCTTCTTTTCTAGCTCGGCCACCTTCTCCGTCTATTCAGCACTTAAATCGGCAACTTTAGTAGCGTTCTGTTCAAGCTCGGCCCGCAAAGGCTGCACCTTCGCCTGAAGGTCTTCGCACTCCGCTTCTACCTCCTTGCCGAACTCGAGCTCCTTGTCTTTGGCATGGAGCAACTCCTCGATCTCACTGCATCTGCGGATAGACCGCATCAATTCCTCATCCCTTTTCTCCAACTCCTCCCTAACGGATTGAGTGCTACCGCCCGCCCTAAGCTGCACGTGCATCTCACGGCACTTGGTGCGATATCAACGATACTTCGCAGCCATTTTCAGAAAGACTTCGGCCCTGGTTTCAGCCCTGCGAGCACTCTCGATCTCCGCATGTAAGTCTAAATAAGAAAGAAGAAGAAGTGAGGAATCAGCAAAAGCAAAATAGCACATGACAAAGAAAAAGGCGAAAGGAAACTCACCCTCAAGGCCATCCCAGCTACACCACGCGACAAAGCGGAATCTTTGAGCTCCCGAAGAGACTTGCTTTCGGCGGCAGAACACAGAAGGTCAAACTGAGGCACCAGCTCCACCGTGTCCTCCAACAGGTTAAAATCCGATGGAATCTCGAGTATACGAGAAGGACCCTCCGCCCTCACTTCGACTCTGGTAAAGCCTTCCTCGAACATCCTCATGTCCTCAAGATCGATGTCGGAATCCGACTCGTAATCATCCACTACCACGTCCTTCAGCCTCTCATTTGCCGAAGAGGGGGCGCGACCCTGCCGAGACGATGATGGACCACTCGGAACAATCACGTCGACCAACAAACTCTGTCCCCCCACCGTGGGGGTCTCCTCCATGCCCAAGATGGGCGTCGCCTCTACGCCCAGATCGGTGCCACCGCCAGCTCCAGATATCGCCGTAGTAGGATCGCCCTTGAAGGACGTCTCAATCAAAGATGCCCCTGCTGCCAACCTCCGCCTCTTGGATGGTGTTTCTTCGCCACTGTTACGAGAAGGTTCGTCCGTTGAAATGACTGTAACAACCGGAGTGTCTGATCGGTGAATAACCTCCTAACGAGCAGGTCCAGCCGCGGGCATGACCTGCTGAGCAACCAAACTATGGATGCCCTCACCCGCAGTTTCACTTGGAACGGGCCGAGAAGAGGAACCCGGATGGCGGAAGGCAAGCGCTGGAGCCCTCGCTCTTCTCACTCCTCTCCGACCTACTAAAGAGAAGATATTCGATCAAGCAAAGATAAGATAAAAGAAAATACAGAGCAAAGAACGAAGTAACGGGCCACAACGAGCCGACTCACCAACAAAGAGGCCCGCGCCCAAACTTCTCATGGAAAGGTGCCCATTCATGAATCCCCACCGTGTGGGGAAGAATCGCACTCACCCACTCGCGAATATCAGCAACTGGCAGAGGAGGTACTCACTCGGCTACGAAAACAAAAACAAACCCTCAACGAGGTCATTAAAGGAAAATAACCGACGACCATATCAATAGAAAATGCATAAAGTAAAAAGAAAAGAAGACCTACAAGCAAAATTCCACGTCTCAGGAAATCCCGCCGGGTCCGACACGACGTGCTCTGTTCGGATGTAGAAAAAGCTCTCCCAAAAGCGGCGATTTGCCTTGTCGTCCACCAAACTCTTGGTTCCTCGGTGGCGCATATGAATTATCGTACCCCTAAGGAAATGGGGGGCGAAGAGGTGAAGCATATGTCCTAGAGAAATCTCTCGGCCAGCCAGCTCCGCGTACTTGATGAGCATAAGGAAAAGCTTGTACGCGTACAGAGAGAGTTGAGCCGGGCACACCTCATAGAAGCGGCAGAAATCCACCACCAAGGAAGGTAAGGGAAGCGTGTACCCGATAACAAAGGGATAGGCATAAAATGCGCAGTAGCCGGCACGGTGTATATGCACTATGTCCCGGTCCGCCTGAACCAGTTCAATATGATCGGGGATCCTCCACTTGGCTTTGAACGCCATGAGCGCCTCAGCATCCATCGTAGAAGGAACAGGTTCTTGCTCATCTCCGGCAGGGCTATTAAAGTCAGTTCTTGCCTTCCCTGGACGGGAACCACCTCATCCAGCGTCGGAAAACCCTCGTCTTCCGCCATTTCCACTCTCTCTCCGAGCAGGGGTACGTCATCTTCCGACAGCGAAGTACCAACAACTCTATTAGAGTGGGAAGAAGCACTAGCCATTTTCTCTTTGATCGAAAGAAATGAGAATGATAAAGGAAAAAGTTGGTGGTCACCGCAAATCTTAACGGAAATAGAAATTTAAGAAACTGGAGAAGAAGAGTTGCAAAGTTTCTCTTGAGCGATTACGAAGCGTAACATTCAAATGAGAGATTCTCCCTTATTTATAGGGATATAAATGCCCTGAGCGGGAAAACCAAGCGCCGCCAGTTAGAAAACTGAAAGTGCACGGGAAACGACGCAAAACATAGGAAACGTGCGCCATAATGACGCATAAGAAACTTTAATAACATTCTGAACTGACGTAACGGTCTGACGCAGTTCTCGAAACGTCGCGTCACTACGTCTCCATGAGGTGCTCGTCTCTCGCACAAAGCGTTTAGATCTCTCCTTCTCGAATCAATAGAGTCCGCCCATCGAGCTCACCAAGATACGACCTCAATAGGTGGAGGGACTAACTGTATGGGTCGAAATCTGACCACGCGCGGATCAACATTAAAAGGAATGGCGAAGGGGTCGACTGAGCCATGGTCATATTCATATGACGTCATGACAACGGATACCTCGGCCGCTGCCGGGATCGAGCTATCGAAAAGCCTGTATGGCGAGGCATATGTCGTAACATTTAAGAGGAACGACCCGACGCACAATGAATAGACGGAGTCACTTTGGCTAAGAACCGTTCGATAAAAGGGAGTACTTACTATATATATAGGGTGAGGATAACAAGAAAGGCTCTCTCTCTCCCACACAAATGAAGAGGCAGAAGAACAGGAGAATGCTACAGGGGAAAAAATAAGAGAAGTTGCGGATCTAGACGGCGAATCTTCGTAGCCATCTTTCTTGAGTTAGTGCAGATAGATCTCGCAACTATTAATGGCATTCCCTCTTTTCGACCTTTATTCTTGCATTACGGAACAGTACATCATGAATGTAACTATATTATTCATATTTGATATCTTTTATAAGTATTGAAAGTTCATGAGCTTGACTATATTTTATTCTCCTGTTTAATGCGCTTTGATCTAGAGTTAATTATCCTTGGCTAGGATTTATCCTCTATTTTCTTATTAATTAGTTTAACAAAAAGCTTAATACTTTTTGGTCAAACAATAGTATCGAGGTAAATGTGCTTCATCACTTCATTTGGTATGCATTTTTACTAATGGAACATTTTTTGGGCTTTTAGTCATCCTTAATCTTTCCAGGGGTAGAGGTAAGGCCGCGTACATTTCCCAGACTGCACTTGTGAGAAAAAATTGGATTTGTTGTTGTTTAGTAATCCTGAATCTTGGCATTTTCTTCCTAGTTTTTTGCTAGAGCAGGTGAAGGTTACCAAGTAGACTTCCATATGATTTTAATTGTGTCAAACGTCTTTACCTATCTGAATTTTGTTAGGATAACTTGAAGGTCATCTCATGTGCTCTTTGCTTGATAGAAGTCTCCCATGCTTGCAATATATGGAAGTTGAGGTTTTTGACTTTCCTATCTCTTTCTTATTTCGGTGATGGATGATGACGGTGATGATGCTATTCCAGCTGTAGAATCTCTTGAAGTTGAAGCTTTCTCATATGTCATATTTACCTTAGGGAAGTTAAGCTAATATTGTTGATTATTATATATGTACCTATTTTGAAAATAAAAAGGTTATTTTCGTATTTTTACTCTCATCACAACGTTACTAGGGACTGACGATGATATTTACTACGTACTTTCCATATATACCTTTTCTTTTTTCCTTCTTATGTGCTATTGCAGATATAGGATGACATAGATCCTATATCTGATCCTATAGTTGATTGCGATCCAAATTTGCTTGTATCGCAATGCCTGTTGTGTCGGCTTGGCCTTTCATAAGTGGAGACAAAATAAAGCGTCCATAATAAAGGCGTTTTACTGTCTGTTTGATTTAACACACTTTCACTGTAGTGTCCGAGTAGATACTGTTACTTTCTCTCGAACTATAGTATCGATTGTTAATACGATATATAAGGACTGCTACTACAAAGAGTATTGCACCCTTGATCGTGAAATATCGATTGCTTATTCCAGCGAAAAACAACTTAGTTCGGTGGCTGAACCTTCCTAGTTATCTTTCATCTCTAATTCAGTTGTTGGATTCGTACTCTTAAAATGTCGTAGATTCTCTTGAACCAGTGTGTGGGCCTAGATCTATTCTATTCAGTATTGTACTTTAGATATTATTTATTTTCTCTCGGATTTATCATATTAAATTTTAATTTGGATTATATTGCAGTTTAATTTATTTTGCAATGGATTTAATGGCCGAGTCGTAGTTGAGATAGGTTCACTCAGCAAAGGGGTGCAGTGCTAGTCACTGGTCTCGAAGATTTTGAGTTGTGACATTTATGTTGTGTAGTTTCACTGTGCATATAGTTTAATAAAGAAATAAATACTTTTGAAACTTGTGATCTAACATATCGCATGAGAGTTAAGTGGTTATATAAAAATTTAAAAGTTAGATTATGAGAAATACGGAAAAATTTAATTATTTTTGGACGGAATGATAAAAAGTAGTAGCACATAGCATGAAACAAACTTAGGGGTCGTTTGGTAGGAGGTATTAGAAAAAATAATGCAAGCATTAGCTCTATGCATTACTGATTCCTTGTTTGGTATATTTTTTTCAGCCTGTGTATAACTATGCTTGTATTAGTTATACAACATACTTGGTATTAACCTGTGTATAACTAATGCATAGAAAACCATGACATTAGTGATATCAAGGGTGTTAATGCATGCATTAGCATAGTTGAAGACAAAATTGTTCTTAAAGTCCCTTAAAGCTAGAGAATATGGAGGGCATTTTTGTAAATAACTATTTTTCTTAAAATTATACAATGCATTATAATTTTTAATACAACACACCAAACAGTAGATAAGAAATAATATCTGCATAACTAATGCTTGCATTACTAACCCATGCATTACTAATACACCTTATTCCGCTTTATTCATATACACCCTACCAAACGACCCCTTAATGTACACAATGATCGTACATTAAAATGTATGGATTTAAGTTAAATAGCAATGCCTCTTGTTACAAAGGATCCCATATTACAAGGCGACAAAATTTTGATTTAGATGGATTTATTTTTTAATTTCTTTATACCTATCTTTTTTTTTTGTTTTATCATTCCTCTCTTCAGATGAAAGTCTTGAGATGAATTTAATTTGAGGAAACATGCCGGATATGGCTAGAGAATATACCTTAATGTCTAACAAGTTAGCTCAAACACAACATATTTTGCTGACTAATATAGTCGTCAATATGGGCTTGGCCTGTTGGGCCAGCCTAATCCAACCCGTAATTTAGTAGGGTTGGGCTAGGATTTTTAGAGCCTATTTAAAAACGAGGGTTTTAAGTCCGGTCCGAATAAGCCCATGGCCTTTAGCCCGTGAGGCTTGACTGAAACGGCCCATGGGCCTAATAAAAATACGTATTTAAAATATATAAAATATAAAAAGTATATGTCACAAAAAATAACAAGAAGAGTATCACAAGCTTAAAGTTTATTAAGCTCATCATATTAAAAGATCAAAGTCTTAAAACATTAATTAGTTTTAAATTTTTAATTATTCTTAATATTTAATTAATTAATATTGCATACAAATTGTAGATGTAGATGAAAATGAAGATGTTAAGAAAACCTTCTCACAAGTGGATTCAAATGTGTTTGAGATGATGTGTTGGATACCCCATAAGCGTCATGGACGTTCTATTGAATAGTTTGTTTTGAGATTTGACTTTTAGTGAATGAAATATAGTCTTGTCTTATACCTTTTTAGTATTTATTGTGATATATTGGAGCAGTATAAAAAGTTATTAAGTTTTGTGAAATTCTTCCAATAAGATTTTTTTAACTTTTAAATATTTATCTTTTTTAGGTTAGAACTTAAAGAGAAAATATAAAATTATATTTTATAAAATGATGGGCCGTCCAAGGGGGCCCGCAGTCCACATAGGGCTGGGGTGGGCTAACTATTATAAGGCCCATCAAAATAGTGGGCTAGCCCAACCCAACCCGTCAATTGCTAAAGCTCACGTGGGCTAGGCTGGGCTAATTCGGCCCCACCCATATTGACAGCTCTACTGACTAACTATGTAGAAGTACACACAAAAATATTGAAATTAGAAACAATAAAGAGAAAAAGAAAAAAAAGAGACATATGGATGCAGAAAAACACCTTAAAACAAGAAATTACAATACTCGAAATGCATAATAGCCCTTCATCACTTTCTACTTATGTAATGACTCGTCCGGTCATTTTTGAGAGTATTAGTCCCGTTCCCCCATTTAGTGCTCATTTTGTACTTTATACCTGTTATGTGACTTGGGGGGGGGGGTAGTCAGTTGTCCGGAGGGATTTCAAAATGAATTTGAGACACTTAGTCTCAAGGTTGGAAGTTTAAGTTGAAATGGTTGACCGGATGTTGACTTATGTTCAAATAACTTCGGAATGAAGTTTTGATGGTTCCATTAGCTCCGTTGAGTGATTTTGGACTTAGGAGCGCGTTCGGATTGTGAATTGGAGGTCTGTGTTGAATTAGGTTTGAAATGGCAAAAGTTGGATTTTTGTGGAGTTTGACCGGGAGTGGGCTTTTTTGATATCATGGTCGGATTGAAGTTTTGGAAGTTGGAGTATGTCCATAATATCAAATTTGATTTGTGTGCAAAATTTGAGGTCAATCGGACGTGTTTTGATAGGTTTCGGCATCATTTGTAGAAGTTAGAATTTCCTAAGGTCATTAAGCTTGAATTGGGGTGTGTTTCGTATTTTTTGCGTTGTCTGATGTGATATGAAGGCTCGACTAGGTTCGTATGATGTTTTAGGACTTGTTGGTGTATTTGGTTGAGGTCCTGAGGGCCTCGGGTGTGATTCAGACCTTGTTCGGCATATTTCGGGACTTGGTAAAAATTCTGAAGCTGCTGGTTTTTCCCAGTTCTGGTGTCCTTCTACGCGTTCGCGATGACCTTCCCGTGTTCGCCTAGAGTAGTCCGAGCCTTGTTGAGTTTTACCCTTCGCATTTGCGAAGTAGGCCACGCATTCGCGAACGGTCAGGTCATTGTGCACTGCGGTCGCGGACGGGGAGCCGCGTTCGCGAAGAGGAAAGGCAGGTTGGGTGGGCTGCTGAGTTTGGCCTACGCGTTCGTGTAATGGGCGTCGTGATCTCGAACTGGAGGATCGTTTGGACGGCGTTCGCGAGTGGACCCTCGCGTTCATGTAAGAGGGAATTTTGGTCAGTAGCTTTTTGTGCTTTGCGAATGTGACGCAATTTCCGCGTTCGCGAAGAAGGAAATACCTGGGCAGATTTTAAAAGTTCAAATTGAGGGTTTATGTTATTTTTCATCATTTGGACTAGAGAGCTCGGAATTAGGAGATTTTTGGAGAGATTTTCACCTGGGTGTTTGGGGTAAGTGAATCTTACCTAGTTTTGGTTAATTTCCACGATTATGCCTTTGATTTCATCATTAAATCAGTGATTTGGGGTGGAAAATAGGGGGGAAATTTGAGAAAAGTTCTTAGGCCGAATTTTGAAGTTTTGATCGAGGTTTTGATATCGGATTTGAGTAATTTTGGTGTGGGTAAATTCGTGGTTGAATGCATGTTAGGCTTTTGAATCACTCCATTTGACCTTATAATGAAGGAGATATGTTGGTTTATGGAAATAGTGCAGATTTTTAAATACGAACTCAATGGCAATTTCGTAATTAATCTGAAAAATCTGGCAACCCAATTCTTAGTAAAATGACTATAAATTCCTCATACGATGTCGATACTTGATGATTTCAGTTGTTATGGTTTCAAAATTACAATGCGGATATAATGGTTTAGTCGAAACACAAATCAAAAGCCGTTTGCTCAATATGGTAACTTTTATGCTCAAATCGACATCGAAACCGAAAACAATCACCATACGACCCAAACTTATCCAAAACTCATCGGAATTTAACCAAATTTTGTGGATATGTCCAAAATCATCATACAAATTTATTGGAATAATTTAAACTCAATTTCGAGTCCGTTTACTCAAAAATCAAATCTTGGTCACCTCTTCCAACTTAAAGCTTCTAAAAAAAGAATCATTCCTCCAAATTAATCCTGAACCGCTCAAAAACCGAAATCAATCATACACGCAAGTCATAATACATAATATGAAACTACTCAAAGTGTCAAACCACCGAATAGAATGTTAAAGCTCAAAACGACCGGTCCGATCGTTATAGTGGATGTCATTGGTGAATACATTCATTCTTTGTTTGAAGAGGGCAGAGGTCCATCTAAAAAAGAAATTATGGAAACAGTTCATTTAGATTTGGGTTGTAATGTTAGTTATTGAAAGTGTATGATGGGAAGTCATATTGTAAAGGCTATGGTAAGGGGACGCTGGAGCACAAGTATGCAATTTTAGATGCGTACGGCTACGCGCTCAAGAAGGAAAATGAAGGAAGCAAGATGGCACGGAAGCTTGATAACTGTGAGAAGTTTTTGTACTTTTTTATAGCTTATGAAGCTTCAATTTAGGGGTTTTTGTTTATGAGGAAAGTCATAGCCATTGATGGGACATTTTTGACAGGAAAGTATCGTGGAGTGTTGTTGTCTGTCGTGGCCCAGGATTTAGAGAACCATATTTTTCCTGGGGAATTTTGTGTAGTAGACAAGGAGTGTGATGCCGCATATGAATATTTTTTTGAACAATTGTCCAACATACACCCCTACAGTATTGAGTTGTGTATAGTTTCTGACAGGCACATAAGCATAGCAAATGAGATCTCAAAATTTTACTCTTAGGCTCATCACGAATTTTTCAAGAGGCACCTTGCTGAAAATATTCGCAAAAATTTTCATTGCGGAGATTTGCTTCACCATTATTATTCTGCAGCTAAAGCATATAGGATTGATGAGTTTAATGATTATTTTCAACAAATCAAAGATAACGATGTGAAAGGCCCAGATATCTCGAGGAGGATGTTGGGTTTCACAAATGGAGCAGAGCGCACTTCCCCGAAAACAGGTAAGTTAATGTGAACTCCCCAGGTAAAACATCTTTGAAGGTATTTGAATCATTCCCTAAGATGTTTGACACATCTCTTAAGGTGTTTGAAACATCTAAAAGATGTTTCAAACATTTCTTAAGATGTTATAGGCTTCATATGAAACAAGTTACTGGACTTCCTAGTTCAAACATCTTACAAAATATTTCAAACATCTTTTATGATATTTCAAATATCTCTTAAGATGTTTCAGGATTCTCATGAAACAGGTTACTGCACTTCTCATTTCAAACATCTTACGAGATGTGTGACGACCCGGCCGGTCGTCTTAAAAATTTACACCCCGATCCCCTATTAACTATTTTTTTCAGGTTTATTTCTGCTATTTTGATTTGCCGGGACGTTCGCTTTTGAGTTTCGGAGAGTTTTGGGACACTTAGTTCCCAAATGAGAGCTTAAGTCTTGGAAATTTGACCATAGTCAGAACAGCATGAAGACAGCCTCGGAATAGAAATCTGATCATTCTGTTAGTTCCGTTGGGTGATTTCGGGTTTTGGGGCGTGGTCGGATTGTGTTTTGGAAGTCCGTAGCTAGTTTAGGCTTGAAATGCCGAAAGTTGAATTTTTTTGAAGTTCTGATTCGATAGTGAGATTTTGATCCGAGGGTCGGAATGGAATTTCGAGAGTTGCAGTGGTTCTGTCATGTCATTTGGGATGTGTGCGCAAAATTTCAGGTCATTCGGAAGTGGTTTGGTCGGGTTTCTGACCAAAAGCAGAATCCGGAAGATTTTAGAAACTTAGGCTTGAATCTGAGGTGTTTTGGTTGATTTGATGTTGTTTGTAGTGTTTTGATGATTGGAACAAGTTTGAATAAAGTATTAGGATATGTTTGTGCTTTTGGTTGAGGTCCCGGAGGCCTCGGGTGAGTTTCGCGTGCCTAACAGAAGTTGAATGTGGACTTGGGAAGATTTTTATTGCTGGTATCTGTCATAACCGTACCTGCGGTTTGGGTTCCGCAGGAGTGGAGCCGCAGAAGCGGCTATTACACCGCAGAAGCGGAATTTGGGCTTTCCTTCAGGTTCCGCATATGCGGAAGGAATACCACAGAAGCGGTGGCGCATCTGCGGAAAATCAACCGCAGATGCGGTTTCTGGCCAATTAATGAAATTCGAAGATGCGACTAAGTCTCCGCAGAAGCGGGACCGCACGCAAATGCGGAATTAGCTGGGCAGAACATATAAATGGTTGCCTTCGCGAAATTGAGCCATTTTTTCACCATTTTCATCCGGGTTTGAAGCTTTTGAGAGGGATTTTTGAGGAAAACAAAGGGGAATCACTTGGAGGTAACGTCATTGACTTCATAACTCATTTTTATGTGATTAAAGACCTAATTAGTGATGAGAAATTTGGGAAAAAGGGGTAATTAGGGCTTGAGTTTATGAGGCCTTTAAATGAGGATTTGAGGGGTCATTTGGACTTCGATTTCAGTGTTCTTGGTATGTATGAACTCGTGAGAGTATGAGGTTTCTAAAAATGTAAATTTTATCCGATTCCGAGATATGGGCCTGATGGGCATTTTGGTCATTTTACCTATTTTCGCGTATTAGCTTAGAATTTAATTATAGAATCAGTTACTTGAGGTGTTATTTACATTATGAAATTGAATTGAATAGATTGGGGCCATTTGAAGTCGAATACTCGTGGCAAGAACGTGATCTCGGGTTGATTTTGAGCCGGTTCGAGGTAAGTGGCTTGTCTAACCTTGTGTGGGGGACCTTTTCCCCTTAGGATTGATATTGTGGTAATTGAAGTGCCTTGTACATGAGGTGACGAGCGCGTATTTGTGCTAATTGTTGGAAATCCGATTTTTTATTTAAAAATAGCCTTAAATTGTGTTCTTCCTTTTCTTACTTACACTGTTTGGAAATTAAACCTGCTGTAGCCTAGAGAAGCATGTCTACTTGTCTAAATTGCTCTATTTGCCTTAACTGCCTTAATTGTATTACGTGCACCATGCTAGGATAGGATTACCTGCTTCACTTTGATATGAAATTGATTGGATTGAATTCTTGTTGTTGTTGCGTATTTACTTTGGGACTACGGGACGGTATCCCGGGAGCTCCCCTGCATGTTTACTTTAGGACTACGGAACGGTATTCCGGGAGATCCCCCTGCACTTTTACTTTGGGACTACGGGACGGTATCCCGGGAGCTCCCCTGCATGTTTACTTTGGGAATAGGGAACGGTATTCCGGGAGATCCCCCTGCACTTTCACTTTGGGACTACGGGACGGTATCCCGGGAGCTCCCCTGTATGTTTACTTTGGGACTACGGAATTGCATTCCGGGAGATCCCCCTGCACATTTATGAGTTGGACTACGGGACTACACCCGGGAGATCTACTGGATATGATATTTATGTTTGGGGACTACAGGACGGTATCTTGGGAGATCCCCGGTTGTTATCTTGGAGCTGAGTTGTGTTCTCTTACTGTGTTTTACTTGCCTCTGTGATAGTTGTTGTTGTCCTTTATATCTTGTGTTACTTATTTACACTGTTTATTTCACACTGTTAATCCCTTATATTTTATTTAACCTCAGTAGGGCCCCGACCTTCCTCGTCACTACCCGACCGAGGTTAGGCTTGGCACTTACTGAATACACCTGTGGTGTACTCATGCCCCTTCTGCGCATGTTTTTCATGTGCAGATCCAGGTACTTTCGCTCAGTCTTATCATCCTTGAGGCGAGGCGCTTCTGTAGAGACTTCAAGGTATATCTGCTGCGTCCACAGACCGAGGAGTCTCTTTCTATTCTCGCTGTTTAGTATTAGCCCTTCTGTATTATCAGTTCTTGTTAGACATTCTGGAGTTAGAGCTGTGTAGTACTTCTTAGCTTGTGATTCATGGGTTTTCGGGTCTTGGATTTATGTATTGGTTTTGAGAGTTAAATATGGTGTTTGCCGAGCCGCACATTTACACATTGGTTATTTCTTATTTCTGTTTTAAATTGTTTTACTTCAGCAAATTTTTGGTTTCTTTTCCGCAATTTAGGCTTACCTAGTCGTAGAGACTAGGTGCCGTCACGATGGTTCACGGAGGGCGAACCGGGGTCGTGACAAGTTGGTATCAGAGCTCTAGGTTCATAGGAGTCATGGATCACAAGCCAGTTTATTAGAGTCTCGCTGATCGGTACGGAGGCGTTTGTACTTATCTTCGAGAGGCTATGTAGCTGTTAGGAAAATTCCACTTATTGATTTCCTCATCGTGCGACTTGATTCCTTGAGGCTTATGCCCTTTTTTCCTTCCTACTCAATCTTACGCGACGCGAACCACTTGTTATAAATCGAGAATTGAAGAATTGTAATGTTACTACAGATGTGGTGCGGGATGTTTCTCCTGGTATAGTTGGGTGAGCTATTGTCGTCGCCTTGCGGAGGGATTTTTCTATCATTTCGGCTCGATAGTTGTGATCCTAAGATGCTTGGAGGATATGCACAGGTTACTATGATGCTCGCGATTGGTTACCGCACGGTATTGACTTGATGGTAGGAGACTTGCCTATGTGTTGGGGCGGTGAATGAGTTAAAAGGGAATCTACTCAGTGCACGATTCACAAATATGACGTTTCACTTCCGGCGGAAGAAAAGCAATGGGCCTATGAATGTCCAGATTTGGGGTGATGGAGTAACGAGACTTGGTAATTTCGAGCGTGGTAGAATTTTTATCTGCAATGTAGTGTTGTTGTCCTCGATTGTATGTGTTAAGTTCGCCGGTGTTATGGTCTTATGCAATTCGCCCTTGGGGTAGGATATTGTGGAGTAATATTGGAGAAAAGACTGTTGGATATCGCGGGGTGCGGTGGTTCAGGATTGAATCGGTGTTTCTAATGTGGACGGCTCGAGAAAGATGATCTCCAGAAAGGTTTAAAGTTAGTAGCGAATTGTGGGTTCAAGTGCTACGAAGATAGATTTTATTAAAGGCAACAACTGAGCAGCAAAGGATGAGGAAAGACATGTGGGGAGTGTCAGGCGATGGTTAAAATTTCTAGAAGGCCAGGTGTAAGAAGCAAAGGTCGAGTGGTCGATTAGAGGGGTGAGTTCCGGCAAAGTGGGAGAGTGGCGGATTTGCATATGGGCTTTGTGCTAGGATGACTACGCACCTTAAGGAGAGTTTGGAACGGCTTGGGAATTTTAGTGATTGACGATTGGGGTCTACGGATTTAATTTGAAGTATTGGGATATTATGCGGTAGGAGATTTGATATAACGGAAAGGAGCTACTTGAAATGAAGAAGGATACGACGTAACTTTGAATTGGAAGGATGTTGCCGCATATTTAATTGATGTCCACGATGGGTGAATGGACTTGTGCAGCTAGAGAGTGAGCTTGGATTCAGGATTTATGCCTTGTATAGAGGCGGGTTTCAAGGGAAGTGATTCTGTCGGGTGCTTCGTCGAGAGGGTATTCATTTGCTAGAAGATTCATGGAGTTGGTTATATTCGAGGCCAAGTCAGGGCGGGTGGCTCTCAACAACGGTCCTAGTGGATTCAAAGGGGCAAGGCGTGGTGCCTAATGATTCCGAGCCTATAGGTACGGTTAAGAATCAAGCTTTGTAGCAGCTTATGAGAAGAGGCACAGAATGTTCTATGATGTTTTGACTCGCAGTGTAGCATTTGGGAGGTATGAAATGGTTCGTGGGATTGAGACAACATGGTCTCGTGAATTCAAGGTCACTCGGGATGAGTGCGGATGGAGTGTGTTATGTGTTGAATGGAGTCATTATTATTCTAAGGCAATCAAGAATTAATTTGGAAGAAGATAGATTGGTTAGCCATAGTTGAATTGGCATATTGGTGGTAGTGATCATTTCCTTCAACGTGATCAATTTATGCAAGTTATTCGTGACGACATATGTGAGGCTTATCGACCACCGTAGTTGATGTTATTAAGAAGTATTCCACTGTTATGGCCTGTCATGTGTAGGCGGATCCCGGAAGGGCTATGGTGGCTTAGACCACTACTTAGAGATTTTCATATTCGACGGTTATGAGAATTCACCTGTGTGTTGCTATGGTTCTCCTGAAGTAAGTCAAGTGAAAAGTTTTATATGACGAAGTGTTAATCTATTAGTGGTTACGGATGCTATGATGAAAAATCGTGTTCTATCATATATTGGCATGTTGTTGCAGTGTGTGGTATGGAATTTGAAGTGAGGATCAAGGTTGCAGTTCGGTGTTGACAAGGATGTCGCGAGCTTGGATGAGCAGTAAAGAAGTTTCGATGTTTAAAGTAAGTGGGTATCGTCTTCAGCGTCACCTGAGATCGGTGTTTTGTGAAGAAGGCCCTGCATCTTGGTTATGGATTCTCAAACGCTTTCTTAGCGTTAGTGCGGCTGGTGATATGGATACGCATATTTGTTGTCTGTTACGGAAGGTCATGGGTGCGTGCCCCACAGGAAGATTTTATAAGTGTGGCATGTATTCACTTGGTTGATTTAAGATTTAAACCAAGTACGAAGACGGTGGTATCATTAATTTGAGAATTTATGCTTGGAGGGCACTCGACTTATTGGGTTGTGGACCGTGGAGGATTTGCCCCGGTTATGATGGTAGTTCTCGTGTGTTATGAGAAAAAGGGAGTTATTATGGACCTTCGAAAGGTTATTAGCCTAGTTCAGTGTGATCAGAATCAGCTGGAGGTCTGTGATGGGTCTAAATGTGAATATGGGCTCTATATCTGGCCAGATGTGTTCATTTCAGCAATGCGCTCCTTTGGACAAGTAGTCGGGGTACTATTTCGTCGTCAGCTCTTTCATGTAATGATATATTGCGCCTTATGAGTTGTGAGATGGCTTGATGAATTTCTTATGTGTTGAGGTTCCGCATAGAGATGATGTTATATGAGCAGGATGGCTCTCGAGATTCAGATTGTATATCGTACCTCAGTTGTGTTTGAGTTTTGTAGCCTATGGCACTATATGTCTCCCCAGGGATGGTATTATGCACTTAGAGTGCTTGTGACCGTTATTCGGAATTTTGTTATAATGAGCAATTTAGCTCGATGTATATCTCCTTATGTGAATTCTATGTGTGGCTCGGGTGGCACGCCGCCATGGGTATGTTATTTGGATCGGGTGGCATGCCGCCATGGGTATGTTATTTGGATCGGGTTGCACGCCGCAACAGTGTGATATTGAGTACAGTTTTCTATATGCTATTTTTGTATGCCTTGCTTCCTATTTTCTAAGGAAAGTTCATATTAGTGCGTGAGTTGAGTAGTTCCTTCTAGAGTTCGTTTTCCTTTTGTCGCGTTCGAGTTCATAGCCTATTGGTACATTGTGGCATCATATGAGACTTTTGATCATGTCCGGGGTGGCTTATTGCCTGAGTGGTTCGTACTGGATGAGACGAGATCATTGGATTTAGGATCAGTGCAAACTGATTATATGAAGTATATTAAGGAGCTAAGACCATTATTTGGTTCAGAATGAGGTGATGGTTCTTAATAGGAGTATAGGCCCAATGATTTGTTGATTCGGCAGTTGGGTATGAATTTCTACACACCTCTTCCGTCTTGGCGGTATTGTAAGATTTGGAGCAAGACCTATGTAGGTCATGAGGTGCAATAGGAGCATCAGATTCGTGGAATTTCGACTAATTTGATCAGAGAATGTTATTGTGGTCCTGTGAGTAAAGTGGTGCAAGATGTGAAGTCAGCTAAGGTATACAGTCATGTTTTGGTACCGCGAGTGGTTATTGATACGGTGAGCGTATGTTGGAATAGGCATGGCAGAAAATTCTGGATGTAGGCTCTGAGGCTTATTTGCTTAAGTGAAAAAGGGATATCTTCAGATTGATCGAGCTAGGGCACCTAGCTGAGTTGTGGTAGCATGGGTAGGTGCTCGAGGTATTAAGCAATGATTTCGGACAACCCCCCCACACGGTTCTTAGCACGTTCGAGGACAAACGTATGCTTAAGTGGGAGAGGATGTAACGACCCGACCGGTCGTTTTGAGCTCTAGCGCGTCGCTCAGCAGTTTGGGTCCATGAGCAGCTTCACTTCAGGTATGTCTCTATGCTCGTTTGAGTACGAACGAATGTTTAAGTATAGGAGGATGTGACGACCCGGACGGTCGTCTTAAGAATTTACGCCCCGATCCCCTATTAACTGTTTTCCCAGGTTTATTTCTGCTATTTTGATTTGCCGGGACGTTCGGTTTTGAGTTTCAGAGAGTTTTGGGACACTTAGTTCCCAAATGAGAGCTTAAGTCTTGGAATTTGACCATAGTCGGAACAGTATGAAGACGTCCTCGGAATGGAAATCTGATGGTTTCGTTAGCTCCGTTGGGTGATTTTGGGTTTAGGGGCGTGGTCGGATTGTGTTTTGGAAGTCCGTAGCTAATTTAGGCTTGAAATGCCGAAAGTTGATTTTTTTTGAAGTTCCGATTTGATAGTGAGATTTTGATCCGAGGGTCGGAATGGAATTTCGAGAGCTGCAGTGGTTCCGTCATGTCATTTGGGATGTGTGCGCAAAATTTCAGGTCATTCGGAAGTGGTTTGGTTGGGTTTTTGATCAAAAGCGGAATCCGGAAGATTTTAGAAACTTAGGCTTGAATCCGAGGTGTTTTGGTTGATTTGATGTTGTTTGAAGTGTTTTGATGATTGGAACAAGTTTGAATAAGGTATTAGGATATGTTTGTGCTTTTAATTGAGGTCCCGGAGGCCTCGGGTGAGTTTCGGGTGCCTAACAGAAGTTGAATGTGGACTTGGGAAGATTTTTATTGCTGGTATCTGTCATAACCGCACCTGTGGTTTGGGTTCCGCAGGTGCGGAGCCGCAGAAGCGGCTATTACACCGCAGAAGCGGATTTTGGGCTTTCCTTCAGGTTCCGTAGATGCGGAAGGAATACCGCAGAAGCGGTGCCGCATCTGCGGAAAACCAACCGCAGATGCGGTTTCTGGCCAATTAATAAAAGTCGCAGATGCGACTAAGTCTCCGCAGAAGCGGGACCGCAAATGCGGTCTCAGGGCCGCAAATGCGGAATTAGCTGGGCAGAACGTATAAATGGTTGCCTTCGCGAAATTGAGCCATTCTTTCACCATTTTCATCGGGGTTTGATGCTTTTGAGAGAGATTTTGTAGGAAAACAAAGGGGAATCACTTGGAGGTAACGTCATTGATCATAACTCGTTTTTATGTGATTAAAGACCTAATTAGTGATGAGAAATTTGGGAAAAAGGGGTAATTAGGACTTGAGTTTAAGAGGCCTTTAAATGAGGATTTGAGGGGTCATTTGGACTCCGATTTCAGTGTTCTTGGTATGTATGAACTCGTGAGAGTACGAGGTTTCTGAAAATGTAAATTTTATCCGATTCCGAGATGTGGGCCTGAGGGGCATTTTGGTCATTTTACCTATTTTCGCGTATTAGCTTAGAATTTAATTATAGAATCAGTTACTTGAGGTGTTATTTACATTATGAAATTGAATTGAATAGATTGGGGACATTTGGAGTCGAATACTCGTGGCAAGAACGTGATCTCGGGTTGATTTTGAGCCAGTTCGAGGTAAGTGGCTTGTCTAACCTTGTGTGGGGGACTTTTTCCCCTTAGGATTGATATTGTGGTAATTGAAATGCCTCGTACGTGAGGTGACGAGCGCGTACTTGTGCTAATTATTGGAAATCCGAGTTTTTTTTTTTTTAAAAAATAGCCTTAAATTGTGTTCTTCCTTTTCTTACTTACATTGTTTGGAAATTAAACCTGTTGTAGCCTAGAAAAGCATGTCTACTTGTCTAAATTGCTCTATTTGCCTTAACTGCCTTAATTGTATTACGTGCACCATACAAGGCTAGGATTACCTGATTCACTTTGATATGAAATTGATTGGATTGAATTCTTGTTGTTGCTGCGTATTTACTTTGGGACTACGGGACGGTATCCTGGGAGCTCCCCTGCATGTTTACTTTGGGACTACGGAACGGTATTCCGGAAGACCCCCCTGTACTTTTACTTTGGGACTACGGGACGGTATCCCGGGAGCTCCCCTGTATGTTTACTTTGGGACTACGGAATTGCATTCCGGGAGATCCCCCTGCACATTTATGAGTTGGACTACGGTACTGCACCCGGGAGATCCACTGGATATGATATTTATATTTGGGGACTACAGGACGGTATCTTGGGAGATCCCCGGTTGTTATCTTTGAGCTGAGTTGTGTTCTCTTACTGTGTTTTACTTACCTCTGTGATAGTTGTTGTTGTCCTTTATATCTTGTGTTACTTATTTACACTGTTTATTTCACAATATTAATTCCTTATATTTTATTTAACCTCAGTAGGGCCCTGACCTTCCTCGTCACTACCCGACCGAGGTTAGGCTTGGCACTTACTGAGTACCGCTGTGGTGTACTCATGCCCCTTCTGCGCATGTTTTTCATGTGCAGATCCAGGTACTTTCGCTCAGTCTTATCATCCTTGAGGCGAGGCGCTTCTGTAGAGACTTCAAGGTATATCTGCCGCGTCCGCAGACCGAGGAGTCTCTTTCTATTCTCGTTGTTTAGTATTAGCCCTTCTGTATTATCAGTTCTTGTTAGACATTCTGGAGTTAGAGCTGTGTAGTACTTCTTAGCTTGTGNCTTTCCGCAGAAGCGGAACCGCTGGAGCGGTCATATGTCCGCAAAAGCGGAATTTCCCCCTTTAATGAGAAACCGCAGAAGCGGTTATTTTGCCGCTTAAGCGGGACCGCAGAAGCGGTCCCTTGTCCGCAGAAGCGGAAATGTCTGGGCAGAAATAGGAAATTTCGAGGGTTTAATTTCATAAGTTTGAAAATCAATTTTGAGCTCGGGCAAGGGCGATTCTGAGAGGATTTTGGAGAGGAGATTATTGGGTAACATTTCTATGATCCTTTCTAATTATATTCTATCATTTAGTAGTTAAATCCACCTTTTAAATTCGAATTAAGGATCAAAAATCGAAGAATTTGGGTGAAAGTTCATTGACTAAACTATTGGGTTTTGAGGGAGCATTCGACCTCCGATTTCTGAGATTTTTATATGGTTAGACTCGTGAGAGTACGAGGCTTCTGAAAATGTGAAAATTATTCGGTTCTGAGACGTTGGCCTAAGGGGCATTTTGGTCATTTCACCTATTTTCGCGCCGTAGCTTTAATTTCAATAGTGGAATCAGTTGTTTGCAATATTATTTACGATGTGTAATTGAATTTAATAGATTTGGGCCATTTGGAGTCGGATACTCGTGGCAAGGGCATCGTTCCCTAGTTGACTTCGCACCGGTTCGAGGAAGTGGCTTGCCTAACCTTGTGTGGGGGACTTCGTCCCTTAGGATGTGATAATTGGTAATTGAATGCCTTGTACGTAAGGTGACGAGCGCGTACTTGAGCAAATTGTTGAAACCCGGATTTTTACTTAAATACTTGATTTGGATTCTCTTTCATATTTGCCTTACTTTACTTGCTTTTATAGCCTGTGCTAGCGTAGAAGAGCATGTTTAATTGATCCAAGCTGCCTATTTATTTAAATTGTCTTAACTGTGATTACGTGGAGCATGTTAGGCCAGTATTATTTGATGCCTTGTGTTGTTGTACTTAAATTTCTGAATAATTCGTTGATGTTGGTTGCACATTTATATTGGGACTACGGATGCGGATTCCGGGAGTTCCCCCTTGATTGTTTACTTTGGGACTACGGGTTTGATTCCCGGGAGATCCCCTGCACTTTTATTTTGGGACTACGGGACGGTATCCCGGGAGATTCCCCTGCACTTTTATTTTGGGACTACGGGACGGTATCCCGGGAGATCCCCCTGCACACTGATGATTGGATTACGGGACGGTATCCCGGGAGATCTTTTGATATCGATATGAGATTTGGACTACGGGACGGTATCCCGGAAGTTCCATGGGACAGTTGAAGAAGGGCTACAGGACGGTATCCTGGGAGACCCCTGTCGGTATTCTTGTAATTTTGCTGTATTTACTCTGTGTTTCTGTTTTGTCTTGCAGTTCTATATTTCATTGATCTGTCTTATCACATCGCTGTGTTCATTAGTTTTCTTCAGACTTCGATACTGTTAATATCTTGCTATTTTATTGTTTCTGTCTCAGTAGGGCCCTGACCTTTTCCTCGTCACTACCCAACCGAGGTTAGGCTTGACACTTACTGAGTACCGCTGTGGTGTACTCATGCCCCTTCTGCGCATGTTTTTCATGTGCAGATCCAGGTACTTTCGCTCAGTCTTATCATCCTTGAGGCGAGGCGCTTCTGTAGAGACTTCAAGGTATATCTGCCGCGTCCGCAGACCGAGGAGTCTCTTTCTATTCTCGTTGTTTAGTATTAGCCCTTCTGTATTATCAGTTCTTGTTAGACATTCTGGAGTTAGAGCTGTGTAGTACTTCTTAGCTTGTGATTCATGGTTTCCGGGTCTTGGATTTATGTGTTGGTTTTGAGAGTTAAATATGGTGTTTGCCGAGCGGCACATTTACACACTGGTATTTCTTATTTTTATTTTAAATTGTTTTACTTTCGCAAATTTTTGGTTTCTTTTCCGCAATTTAGGCTTCCCTAGTCGTAGATACTAGGTGCCATCACGATGCTTCACGGAGGGCAAACCGGGGTCGTGACAAGATGTTTCCAACATGCATGAAAATGTTCCCAACATCCATCTCTCGCGACGTTTGAAACATCTGCAAGATGTTTGACCCTTGTTGATTATATTCCAGATTCTAAAAAAGTCTTAGATGTTATTATTTCAGGTACGAAGTATTAGACACAAATATTTCCGAGTCTGTTAACTCAATGTTTCTACTCGAAAGAGAGAATTCCCCATTATTGCCCTATTCGATGCTATTAACAGGAGGTTTGCTCAAAAATTTCATGAGAGGCGACAGTTCCTCGACACTCGAACCATTTGTGTCTCGTCCGTTGAAAAGAATATTAATAAAAATGATACTTTGGGCAACAAGATATTGGTCCATCCAATAAGGCAACATGTGTTCAACATCGCCGGTTGGTGCGGTTGCAAAGGCTGAACGCGACAGAACATGTTCTTGTAGAGAGTTTGACCTAGACAAAATACCTTTTCCACACGTTATGGCAACCCTTAGAGTTGAATTTGGAGCTCAATATGAAACGAGCATTTATGACTATACTTCTGACTTTTAGTATATAGACATACACGTGAATGCGTATGTCATAGAAATTAATCCAGTTCCTTCTGAAGAATGCTGAGAGGTTCCTCATGAGCTTGTTGAGGGAAATATACCTCCTACTCCATGTGAAATTCAAAAAGGATGAAGGAAGACAAAGCGAATTCTAGCAAGTGGGGAAGTAAAAAAGAATCAAAATAGATGCTCCATATGCAAAGGGACTGGCCACAAAAGAACTTCATGCAAGAAGAGAACTAAAGGAACAAGCAACTCTATTGTGGCTTAATGATTTTTTTTTGTTGTACTTGTTTTGGTAATTTGATATTGATGTTATTGGAGAACTAAATGATCTTTAGCTTTGTATTAACAATTACTATATTTTCTTTGTAATAACGATAATTTGATATTGACGTTGATGTTATTATGTCCTTTTGTTCTTTTTTACCATCAAGTACCTTAATTTCTTCAAACGTCTTGATAGAAGTTTCAAACATCTAACACAGAACTATCCATAGGTTAAATTATTCGTAGAATCAAAAGATTGATGATCAATTATTTGATACGTAACTATCTGTATGGTCAATATATTGACGATCAATTATTTGAATTATTATATATTTAATTATTCATAGAGTCAATAGTTTGACGATCAATTATTTGAAGTATTCAATAGGTCAATGTTCGTAAGGTCAATAGGTTGACGATATCATTTGAAGTATTTAATTATTCACAAGATCAATAGGTTGACGATCAATTATTTAAAGTATTAAATAGGTTGATGTTTAATGGTAGTTTGATGTTGATGTGTCCTTGTGTTCTTTTTCACCTTCAAGTACCATCTAATTTCTTCAAACATCCTGATAGATATTTGAAACATTTGCGTCAGATGTTTCATCCAACTTCTCATCAATGTACACAGATGTATTGCAGTCGTAAATAAGCATCTTTGACTCTTCAATAAGAAATATAATTGTGACATAATGGTTCCTCTCAATGTTGTATACAAAGAAGATCCTCTTTGCACCATCCCAAGGTCGACCACCACAGAAAAGCATCTCTCATTGAGCATACTTTAGATTATCCTTACAAAATTGGTACCCATTCAAGATCATGGGTAGAGATGGAGCATCATTCACCTTTTCCACCCCATCACACAGAGTACTATAACGTTTCTTTAAGATATAAAGAAAATTACAATCCAGGATGATATCAGCTTGATCATAGTGCTTGGGGTACCTTCTGTGTCTAATACACATAAGGGCCAAGAAATCCCCCATGTGTTGCAGGATTAAAATAATTAAATTACTAATCCACATACTAGTATTAAATATCCATAAGGATGTTTGAAACATCTATAAGGATGTTTGAAACATCCTTGTGGATGTTTGAAACTGGGAAGTAAAAATAAACATGTCACAAATCGGTTAGGATGTTTCAATCATCTTACAGGATGTTTCAAACATCTTAGAGGAAGTGTCATATCTATAAGAATGTTTCAAACCTTCTCTAAAATGTTTGAAACATCCTCTAAGATGTTTTAAACTGGGAAGTAAAAATAAAATCAAGATGAAAGGGTTATGAATATGTACCTTATCCTCCCACAAAAATTGAGAATCTTGGATGTTCTTAAAGTTTTCATAATCGAACATCCCCCACGTAAATTGTATCTGAGGCCCTGTAACGACCCGGCCGGTCGTTCTGAGAGTTGTATCCTCGTTCCCCCATTTATTGCTCATTTTATGCTTTACAGTTGTTATGTGACTTGCCGGGGTAGTTGGTTCGGGTCTGGAGAGGTTTCAAAATGAGTTGAGACACTTAGTCTCAAGGTTGGAAGCTTAAGCTGAAAAGTTTGATCAGATATTGACTTATGTTAAAATGAATCCGGAATGGAGTTTTGATGGTTAAGTTAGCTCTGTTTGGTGATTTTGGACTTAAGAGTGTGTCCGGATTGTGAATTGGAGGTTCGTAGTGGAATTAGGCTTGAAATGGCGAAAGTTGGAAATTTAAAAGTTTGACCGAGAGTGGACTTTGTGGATACCGGGCTCGAATAGGGTTCCGGGAGTTGGAGTAGGTCCGTGGTGTCATTTTGTGATTTATGTGCAAAATTTATGGTCAATCGGACATGATTTGATAGGTTTTTGCACCATTTGTAGAAATTGAAATTCCTTAGTCCTCATTAGGCTTTAATTGGGGTGCGATTCATGTTTTTGATGTTGTTTGATGTGATTTGAGGGCTCGACTAAGTTTGTATCGTGTTTTAGGACTTGTTGGTATTTTTAGTTGAGGTCCCGGGGCCTCGGGTAGAGTTCGGATGGTTAATAGACCAAAATTTGAGTTCGAAAGATTGTTGTAGCTGAAGTCTTCTGGTGCAATCGCACCTGCGGAGCTTTGGTTGCAGGTGCGAGCTGGGAAGCACAGAAGCAGAGAGGGGCTTGGAGTCGCTGGTCCGAAGAAGCGGATGGACTTTCGCACATGCGCACCCGCAGAAGCGTGATTTGGGACCCCATAAGCGGTTGGTCGGCTCTTAAGTGGCCTCCGCAGATGCGGAGGATTGACTGCAAAAGCGGTACTGCAGAAGCGGATTTTTGGACCGCATAAGCGAGAAGGCCTGGGCAGAATATTAAATTGAGGGTTTTATGGGTTTTCTTCGGTTTTTGAACATTCCAACTCGGTCTAAGGCGATTTTTGAGAGGAGTTTCGACTGGTTTTTTGAGGTAAGTCACTTGTCGGTAAATTTATTCAATAATTGTGTTTCCTTATTGAATTTCTCACCTAGATTGTGTGTTTTGAGGTGTAATTTGGTATTTTGAGGCTAGGGATTTGGAGAGTTTGAATTGGGGATTTGGGGGACGATTTGGTGTTTGATTTCGGTAAATTTGGTATGATTGGACTCGTGGTTGAATGGGCTTTCGAATTTTGTGACTTTTATGTGATTCTGAGACGTGGGTTCGGGGACCTGCTTTTGAGTGAACTTTTTGAATTTTAATTTAGAACTTAGTAATTTCATATGGATCGGTTCCTTTAGCTCGTGTTGATTGTATCGAACTATTTGTGGATAGATTCGAGGCATTTGGAGGCCGTTTCGCGAGGCAAGGCTTGTTGGAGTAGAGTTTCGCACAGTTTCAGTTAAGTAACACTTCTAAACTTGGTTCTAAGGGTGTGAAACCCCAAATTTCGTGTTATGTGATTGGATGGAGGTGACGCATGTGCTAAGTGACGGGTATGTAGGCGTGCACCGTAAAAATTATGACTTGGTCGATTCCACGAAATGGAATAGCTGTTAAGTCATGTTGTTACCCGTATTTTCACTATGTGTTAGATCTATTAAGCTGCCAGTCATGCTAGAAATCCTGCATAGGCTATGTGTTGGTACTATTGGGACCCATAGTTGTTGTTCTTTGCTGCTGAACTAATTGCTTAATCTGTCAATTTGTACTCAATCATAGATATTACTTACATATTATGTCTCAGTCTCTGTTGTGTTACTTGATACATCATATCATCACTGTTTGGGATGATTATCTTGATTCTAGCGAACCCGAGAGGTTTATTGACTCATGCCAAGATTTGGCCCCTCCGAAGTCTGCACATCCACAGTGGGTGCAATTCTAGAAATTAATTACATTTGGGCTGGATATGCCCTGGTTTATTGCATATGGGTTAGATCTGCCTTGGGCTAGATCTGCCATATTATGTGTTAAGCTTTGTTGTAAAATCTGAAAGCATGTCTAAATTCTTGTACCTTCACTTGTATACTATGAATTTCTGAGACATCACTGTCATATTTCTGTAACTTTCTGTACTGTTAAATGTTGAACGTGGATCGTAATAATTGTACTTGTCACTACTTTTAGCCCATAGGTTAGATTTATTACTTATTGAGGTAGTTGTACTCACGCTACCATACACCTCATGTGCAGATCTAGGTGCTTCCGTCCACAACAGTTGTTTGATTTACAGTGTCCAGACCTTCGGAGATCATCGAGGTAACAACTTGGCATTTGCAGACCTTGACTCTCCTCCCTTATCTTTCAATTTATTTTCCAGTTTTTACATTCTAGACAGTGTACCAGACTAGGTGTTTATGTAGATGCTCATGTACTCAGTGACACCCCGGTTTTGGGAAGAGTTTATGTATTGAGTTATGATTTCCTATTCTTTTTTAAAAGATTTTTCCTTTAATTAAACTGTTTAGCATCTTTCAAAGATTTAAAGTGGTGGAAATGTCTGCTTTCCTAGTACTATGATAGGCGACATCACGACTGGTTGGTTTTGGGTCGTGACAAGTTGGTATCAGAGCCCAGGTTATATAGGTCATATGAGTCATGAGCAGGTTTAGTAGAGTCTTGCGGATCGGTACGGAGATGTCTGTACTTATCTTCGAGAGGCTGTCGAACCCTTAGGAAACTTCACATTCTTGTATTCTTGTGTCGTGCAAATTTGTTGATTCCGGTGACCAAACTTCTATTATTCTATTCTCTCACAGATGGTGAGGACGCGTGCTACTGGGCATGACGGGCAGCCACCAGTACCACCGGCTAGGGCCGCGAGAGCAGCACTTGCAGATCCAACAGTTGCTCCAGCTCAGGAATAGGTACCAGATATAGGTGAGCCAGTTGGGCCAGTGATATGCTCAAATTACACTTTAAATAAATAGTGTAAGGCGGTCGATGTCAAATATAATAACCCACCATGGTTGGGGTCGAATCCCACAGGGAATATGTGTGAATAGGTTACTTGAGTAGTGTGAAACTTGACTTAAGTCGTAATTCTATTCCTTTAGCTTAACAAGAGAATGATATAATTGTGATTTAACAAGATAACTATTTTGTTATGAAAATGTGATTAATTTGATTAAGGAAACCAAGGTTGTATCCCCATCAATGAAATGTAATGCTATTGGTGTTAATATGATATATTACTAATGGAAGGTCCTTTGATATGCAAATGGTTTCTAAATGACTACCCAATATTTTTCAATGGTTGGGTAGTATTTTCTCTTTATGATTTTCCCAAATTTAAAAGAGTTGCAATTAAGAACAACCAATTTATGCCAAGTAGAATCCACTTATTCCTAAGCGATTCTATTAAATAAGGTTTAAGATCTTGAGCTCTTGATATTCACTTCTACCAAACCCTAACCCACTTTTCCAATTAAAGAAAGAGTAAATTGGAATAAGTTAATGTTTGCAACCACCAACAATAAATAAAGCACAAGAAATGAATAAATATCAACCAAGCATTATATATATATATTCAATGTCAAATACCCATTAACATTACACCCATTTAGGGTCCACAACCTTAGTATTTAAAACTAGCTACACATGCTAAAATACAAAAGTAAAGCAATAAATAAAGATATAAAGCTTACAAAAGTGCAAGATTCTCTCTTCACAAGCTTCCAAATTAATGGTGTATTCAATGCCTTCAATGTTGTCCCTTTTTCAGACTTAATGACCCACAAAAACCCTAGTAAAGCTATTTATAATGGACCAAAAGTCGAGGTCAAGATTGGACAAAAATACCCCTGCAGACACCTTTTGCGACCGCATAATGGTAGCAGACCATGTATGCAGTCCGCATAATCATCATTTACATAGCAGAGTTGCAGATCTTCAGTCCGCAGAAGTCCACTGCATTTGCATTATGCGGTTCGCATATCAGTTATGCGGCTGCATTTTCCCATCGCAGAAGTGCTGCATAGATTCTTCAATTGTAATTGTGCGGTCATTATGCGGCTCGTAGAAGTGTTATGCGATCGTATAATGGATCGCACAATCTTCTCTTCATTTTACAAAACAACTGCTTCAGTTTGCGGTGGTTATGCGGTCCGCATAGTACTTTTGCGATTGCATACTTGCAGCATTCCTACTCTTTTGTGGCTTTTTGACTTCTTTTCCATGTGTTTGGGTCTTCAAGTCTTAGGCACTACAAAACACCAAAACTTTATAAGATTTAACTACAAATGTATTGAAAGACGAACTAAAGTCTATGTAATTGGTATCAAAAGTGCTGAAATTCTATGGCACATCAACACCCCCAACTTAAACTCTTGCTTGTCCTCAAGCAATTAAAACAAAATTATCTCATCCTATACTACTTCTATTTTCGGCATGTCATAAAACAGTAATGACTGTAAATGGTTTTGACTGACAGCTAACAAGCATGTTCTTTTATTTACCCTTCCTGGAGGACAACTATCATTCAAAAATTTGACTAATCAACTTGTGAACTTCGAGCCTCAACCAAAATGACAAGATGTTATTCACAGCTAAGTGCGCACTTGTATTCTACTTCAAGAACCTAACTTCTGCTAAATCTTGCAATTCATGCGCGCTCACAACAAAGAAAATCCCCAACTCACACATATGTACATGGGATGCAATCAAAACACTCTTGCACTCGGTACGAAAGCTACATGTTACAAGTATTAGTCCACATGCTTGCCCTTATTTTAACTTGCTGTTATCTCAGGAATGATTGACTGTAGATCACTAAGGACTTTTCATGGGTTATAATGTAGACTTCAGTACGGGTTTGATGAATATTTGGGAATGTAGTGGCTATACCCTCATTGATCTCTACATACATTTTGCTTCTTTACAACATAGCACTTATTGACCTCGAGTTACCGACATAGAACCACCTCAAAGTATTTCTTCAATTTCTACAAGACTCCTCTCTTTTTCTCATTTTTTTGTTTTACATTTTTTTTCTTTTTGGAGCTTGCATTTCGTTATATACACAACTTTGAGGTTGTTTTTTTTTCCTACACATAGTAGTAAACCTTACCAATTTCCACTTTGTACCAGCACCCCCAACTTAGGTTTTTAGCCTCCTTCTTACCCGTTCAAGGAGGGATTGGTTCAAAAGAAGAAATTATTTCAAAAAAAAGGGTAGAGGTTTGTAATGTGGCAGCCAATAAAAGGTTAAAGGATCAACGGGGGTAACAAGGGTAATTGATGTACCAGGGAGGTCAATTTGGGCAAAACTAGCTAGTAGTCACAAAGAGAGCCTAAGATCATTTCAGCATCCAATCATTAACCTGAGAGTTGCACTAAGAAACCAACCGGCAAGCTCTAGACATCACAAGTTAAGCATATGCATTATTTATACATATCCTCACTCACTCACAACGCATGAACTGTTCAACTCAACATAGTTTCAGCCCTCAAGTGAATGCAAGGCAACTCAAAAACTTTCATCTCAAGATATGTAAGATTCTGAATAAGCATAAAGTCAAAGAGTGAGCGTCAAGTTCACAAGAATGACTGACCAAATTTTTTTTCTTTTTTATATACAAAAGAAGGAAGGGTACCATTTATTTGCACAATTTCATCACATGCTTGAAGCTAGAACAATCAACACCGAACAAGTTAAAACATTTCATGCTACTGTCGTGGTTCTACTATTACACCCTTGGAAAAGAACCCGGCGAAGAAAAACCAAGGGAAATTCATTGCTAACTATGAAACTATACTACAAGAGTAACGAGTTTATGTACAATGTTCACACAAAACATGACTACCCCACCCCCAACCAAAAATCATGCATTGTCCCTAATGCATAGAGAATGTAAAAGTGAAGCTTAGGGACTTCCTGGGGGAAGTAGGCGCTCAGAGGAGCTGAAGTATCTGGGGCAGCTGTGGGGTCATCTGTTGGCACTATGTCAGCAACAGGTGGAACCTCGGACTGTATGGTGGTCTCCAAGGTTGGAGCAGGAAGCTCCACCTGGTGTGAGGCTGGGTCTGGGGCCTGGAAGCTACTAGCCTCTCCTAGTGAAGCTGAGCAGTCGATGGATGTGCCTTAGCGACCATGTCTGCGATAGAATGTGCAATTGCTGTCTGCACGACTGCTTCCTCTTCATCCCGTGCATCTGTAGAAGCAGCCACTTGCTTACCCTTGTTGTCCGGATGACCCTCAGTGTCCCCTACTAGTGCATCCTCATCTGTCTCCTCATTTTTTGAATCTCCCTCATCAGACTCCCCGTCCGTCTCTCCATATCCCTCCTCTGAAGGGATGTCAATGTGTACAGTAAGAGCTGGAGCCTTTGGGGTATCAACACTTTGTGCCTCCGGAGCTGCCATAATGTTTGTGAAATCAAACTCCAAGCCTATAATGGAGGTGCCAGCACCCTGCTCGCGTTCCTTGTTGGCTACTTTGGCCTCATACTCAGCTGTGCCTGACCGCCAATCCTCAAGGTACATGTCATTAATGGTGGCATCATCACAGAGTACTTAGACCCCTCGAACTTGGACAGATTGTGCAAATATCCTGTTCCTCTTTTGCTCAACATTCCTTGATGCACCATAAGAAGCATAGAATTCCCTCATAAGTGTCTCATTATATTCATCTGGGACTTCAGTGAAGAACTCCCATTTCCTCTGCTTAATGTTCTCGATCACGTGAGGGTAGTGCTCCTTTAGACCATTTAGACTCAACTACTTCTCCTCAAGAATCTTTCTCTTTGTTAGCCCTTCTTTGTACAGGTTCATGGAGCCTGTGACTGTGAATCTGAGATTTAGATCCTCCCCAATCTTTCGTTGTGACGCAACCTATAGGTCAACAGATGGCCTAAGGTCACTCTGTGCCTCCTGCTCTTCAGACTGGGAGGAGTGCTCAGAGGTGCTGCGGTTTGTCTGAGGCCGTGGACGTTTGGAATTTTGTGCCTGCTGGCTCAGAGTAGCAACCCGCTTCCTTCCACGAGCGGGCGATAATCGCGTTGCAATAGACTTCTTTGGTTCCATTCCTGTTAATGAAACATTGTGTGAGTGGGTGAAATAACATAGGAGTCACATTGAGAATAATGTAATGAAACAAGTGGCTTTTGCGATGGGTTATGTGATCGCATAACAACTATGCAAACCGCAAACCCATCGCAAATTTCCAATACACGGAAGGCAAAAACAATTATGCGATCGTAAACCAGGCCGCATATTATGTTATGCGACCGTAAAGTGGCCGTATTTCAACTCACCAGATGAGAAATTTAACTGACCCTGTTTGCGGCAAGAATGCGGTCCGCAATAATGGTTTGCAATCGCAAACCCTATCGCAGAACCATTTTTGCATCAGGCCATCTAGGGCTCTTTGTGCGACGGCTTTGCGGACCGCAAACCAATTATGCGGGGCACAAAGATCGTCTTCTTCAGTTTAAACATTGCCCTTTCACTCAAAATGCACACCTCACTCAAAAACACTCACATTGTGGTCATACAATTCAAACAATTCCTAATCCTCCTGTGAAAATTTGTCACACACATTGTGATCATAGTTCAAATCAGTTGATTTTAAGAGAAGAGAGGTACTCAGAATTCCCCCACTTCGTTTCATAAACAATAGCACACAAAATCACTCAACCAAATCCTCACCACAATATTAACATTAATCCGAGGGAAATGGGGAATCAGGGGAAACGACTATGGGAACTTAGATTTGAGGAAGAAGTGTGCAATCCAGCCACGAGAAAGAGGGAAAAGAATCACATACCAGATGCCTAAGCAAGATGATGTAACGAGGTGAGTGATCTATGCAAGTCCAATCGTTTGATCTTTTCTCTTTGCTTCTCCTTTTCTTCTCTTTTTTTGTTTTTGCTTTTGATCGTGTTTCAGTGTTTATGTGTGATGAGAGTGAGGGTGTGACTAATTATGCGAAAGGAATTAGGGTTTTTATACCTATGCGTTTTGCGGCGGGTAAGTCCATCGCATAACACATTGTGCGGTCGCATATGTGTTGTACGATGGATTAATGACTAGGTTGCCCAATTTTAATTTGCGATGCATTCTGCGATCGCAAAGTTGTTATGCGGGACGCAACTTACCGCATTTTTGAAGACCCAATTTGCTAATTTTTCTGCCTGTGTCTGCGATGACTATGCGGTTCGCAAAGTCATTATGCGACCACATAGTTACCGCAAACCATGGACTTTTCTTTCCTTCACTTTCCTCAGCACTAGCACCCTATTCATGATATTTTGGACTACCTGCATTCTAACACACACGTCAACCTGCTCAACACTATCAACTAAACCTACATAAATGAAAAACTAACAAAAGAGTGTTACCAACACATGGTTTGCCTCCCAAGAAGCGCTTGATTTATCGTCGCGGCACGACGATGTTGACCCCATTTGGGCTATTCAATGGTGGGGGCTGTTGTTGGACTATCCTTTAGAGCAATTTGTTCTATCAAATACTTTTCTCTTGTGGTACCGAGGTAATGCTTGACTCGTTGACCATTCACTTTGAAAGTTCGAGTTCCATCCTCCGACTCCAGCTCAATAGCACCATATGGGGACACACTCACAACTTTGAACGGGCCAGACCATTTGGACTTGAGTTTTCCCGGAAATAACTTGAGTCTTGAATTGAAGAGTAAGACCAAGTCATTGGAATTGAATTCCCGCATCAAGATCTTCTTATCATGGACAAACTTCATTCTCTCCTTATACATGGATCCACTCTCATAGGCATGGAGACGGAATTGCTCCATCTCATTGAGTTGTGTCATTCTCAAGTTAGTAGCCTCGGCCCAGTCAAGATTCAACTTCTTCAATGCCCGCACGGCTTTGTGTTCAAGATCCACTAGCAAGTGACACGCTTTACCAAAAACCAATCGGTACGGTGAAGTGCCAATGGGAGTCTTAAATGCTGTGCGATATGCCCACAACGCATCATCTAGCTTCCTTGACCAGTTGGTCCTGTTTGCATTGACAGTTTTTTCTAGGATGTTTATTATTTCCCTGTTAGAAACTCCAACCTGACCACTCGACTGAGGATGATAAGGTGTGGCTACCTTGTGCTTTACGCCATACTTTTCAAGCAGCCCGGTGAAAGCCTTGTTGCAAAAATGAGAACCACAATCACTAAGGATGGCCATGGGGGTACCAAACCGCGTGAATATGTTTTTCTTCAAGAATGTGGTCACACTCCTTGCTTCATTGTTGGGCAAGGCGATTGCCTCGACCCATTTGGAGACGTAGTCCACAGCCACCAAGATGTAGGTCATGCCATAAGATCTCACAAAAGGGCTCATGAAGTCTATCCCCCACACATCAAAGATCTCGACCTCTAGTACAAAATTCATAGGCATCTCATGACTTTTAGATATTGACCTTTATCTTTTACATTGATCGCATGCCTTGACTATTTGATTTGCGTCTTGGTAGATCGATGGACAATAGTAGCCACATTCAAGCACCTTTGCAGTCGTCCGGTTGCCTCCATGATGAACCCCAACCGGAGAATCATGGCATGCCTTGAGAATTGGCATTACCTCATCTTCCGGAACACACCGCCGAATGTTGTTGTCTGCACAAATTCGGAAGAAAAAGGTTTCCTCCCAGTAGTATTGCCTACATTCCCCCAAGAACTTTTTCTTTTAATAAGTCTCCAATCCATCGGGAACAAGGTCACTAACCAAAAAGTTAGCGATGTCGGCATACCAAGGAGCGAATGTACTAGACAATGCCAATCTGTACTCATCTGGAAAGGCATCATTGATTTCAAGGTCTTCTTTTGGTCTCCCTGCCTCTTCAAGCCTAGATAGGTGATCCGCAACTTGATTTTCTGTCCCTTTTCGATCCTTGACTTCGAAGTCAACTCTTGCAACAAAAGGACCCAGAATCAATCTTGGTTTGGCATCCTTCTTCGCCATAAGATAGCGAAGAGCAGCATGATCGGTGTAAACTATCACTTTGTACCCCAACAAATAAGCCCGAAACTTTTCAAAAGCATAGACAATGGCGATAAGTTCTTGCTCAGTCATAGAGTAATTCATTTGAGTGCTATTGAGTGTCTTGCTTTCAAAGTAGACAGGGTGAAGGATTTTTTTTATGCCATTGACCAAGCACCGCCCCAATAGCTACACCACTAGCATCACACATGAGTTCGAATGGAAGAGACCAATCGGGTGTGACAATAATAGGTGTCGTGGTGAGCTTTTCTTTCAATTCCTCAAAAGCCTTTAGACACTTCTCATCAAATAAAAACTTTGCATCTTTTTCAAGGAGCTTGCACATGGGATTTGCAATTTTTGAGAAGTCCTTGATAAAACGCCTATAGAAACCGGCGTGCCCCAAAAAGCTTTGGACACCTTTTACTGAAGTGGGCGGAGGAATCTTGGAAATGATTTCTATCTTTGCCCGGTCAACCTCTATGCCTTATTTGGAAATTTTGTGGCCCAAAACAATGCCCTCGTCCACCATGAAGTGGCATTTCTCCCAATTTAGCACAAGGTTTGTTTCTTCACATCTTTTGAGCACTTGTCTAAGGTTGTCAAGAAAATGCTCAAAGGAATCACCCATTACAGAGAAGTCATCCATAAACACCTCTAAGAAATCTTCCACCATGTCTGAGAAGATTGACATCATGCACCTTTGGAAAGTAGCCGGGGCGTTGCATAGCCCAAATGGCATACGGCTAAAGGCAAAAGTCCCATATGGGCATGTGAATGTTGTCTTCTCTTGATCTTACAAGGCAATTTTGATTTGGTTATAATCGGAATATCCATCCAAGAAGCAATAGAATGACCTTCGCGCTAGCCGATCAAGCATTTGATCAATAAAAGGAATAGGAAAATGGTCTTTGCAAGTAGCAATGTTTAGCTTCCGGTAATCCATGAAAACTCTCCATCTGGTCACTGTTCTCGTTGGGATGAGCTCATTTTTTTCATTTTGAATCACCGTCATTCTTCCTTTCTTTGGCACACGTTGCACCGGACTCACCCAAGAACTATCGGCAATGGGGTAGACCACCCCGGCATCTAACCATTTGATGATTTCTTTCTTTACCACCTCTTGCATGGAAGGGTTTAACCTTCTTTGATGCTCCACACTTGCTTGCTTTCTTGCTCCAATTGTATCTTGTGCTCACAAATTCCGGCGGGAATCCCTCGGATGTCCGCTATTATCCACCTAATGGCTTGTCTATGCTCCCTCAAGACATTCAATTATTGTTCTAACTGCACATCATTCAACAAAGAAGAAACGATTACAGGTAGAGTGTCATTAGAGCCAAGAAATTTATACCTCAAGTGCGGTGGAAGTGGCTTGAGCTCAAGTTGCGGCGGCTCAATAATTGTAGGCTTGGCGGGAGGAGTGACTCTATTCTCTAAGTCAAGGGAAAGTTTCTTTGGTGCATACGTGTAGGACCCAAGTCCTTCTAATGCATTCATCGATTCTATGTACCCCTCCATGTCTTCACCATCAAAATTTACCAAAATAGCCGCCAATGCCTCACCAAGGCATTGTTTTTCCATCTTCATCTCGATTGCGTCTTCTACCTCATCAACAACATCAATAACTGAGATGCTTTCATATGCATGTGGCAACTTCATACCCTTGCTCGCTTGAAAGGTAACCTCTTCGTCATTAACTCGGAACTTGATCTCGTTTTGTTCCGAATCCATAAGTTCTCTTCCGGTCGCAAGAAATGGTCTCCCCAAGATGATAGGGATTTCTTTGTCAACAGCACAATCAGGGATCAGAAAGTCGGTGGGGAGGAGGAACTTTCCCACTTTCACAAGAACATCATCAACAAACCCACCGGTCTCTTTATTGAACGATCGGCCATTTGCAACCTCATACTTGTAGGCCTCGGCATACCTAATCCCGCTTGCTTGTAAATAGCAAGAGGAATTAAATTGATGCTAGCCCCATTATCACAGAGAGCTCTTGCAAAATTGCGCGCCCCAATAGTGCATGGAATGGTAAAAGCTCCCGGGTCTTCTTTCTTTTGAACGGTGGTTGTTGCAATGATGGACTAACCGGGTGAGTCACATTCACCACTTCATTCTTGGTGGTTTTCTTCTTGGTGATCAAGTCTTTCAAATACTTAGCAAAACCGGGCATCTCTTGAAATGCTTCCACAAATGGAATATTCACCAATAATTGCTTGAGAATGTCATAGAACTTCTCGAGTTTGCTCTCATCAACCTTCCTAGCAAGTCTTTGAGGAAAAGGAGGAGGAGGCCTAGGAATTGGTGCTAGAGTTTTTGGTGTCTCTTTCACCTTTTCCTTAACCTCTTCCCGGTTCACTTCTTGAATTTTCACCTCTTCTGGGACCTTTTTAGCTTCAACAACAATTGGCAACTCAACTTGTGGCTCAACTTCTTGTTCGAATCTTCCACTTCGACCACTTGTTGATTCTCTCCTTGGAGTATTTTCCCACTCCGAGTTGTGATTGCCATACAATGAGAAGTTGGACTGGTCCCACTACCTTTTGGGTTTGCAATTGTGTCACTTGAGAGTGTGCCCTTTTGCTTCGGATTTTGCTCTCTTGAGAGGTCTCTCATTTGCATCTCCAACTTTTGAATAGATGCGGTATGAGAACTGACAAGCTCGGTCATATTCCTCATTGAAGTGTCAGATCTTTCTTGATATTGCAATACTCATTCAAGCATGTTTTCCAACTTGGAATCACTTGAAGAACCTTCCTTCCAATGTGGAGAGATGGATATTGCCCCTTCGGTGGAACATAGGGGTTTGAAATCTGATTTGAAAAATTGTTGTTGTTTTTACTCCAATTCCCTTGATTTGAACTACCTTGGTCATTTCGCCGCTGTTGGTTGCCTTGCCCTTGTGGGTTAGTCCTCCATTGGTTTTTTTGTCCTATGCCTTGGTACGGTTGCCTTTGATAACCTCCTTGAGAGTTGTTGACATAATTTGCTTCCTCATAATCCTCATTTGATGTGGGTTGAACATCTTCCACCACATTTACCTTTTTTGTTTGGCTTTCAGTGAACATCTTTGTCAACACATGACGTTGGTGGCAAGCCCGACAATTACTTCATCTCTTTCTTGGTTCTCCTTAATCATTTTGGTCAAGGAAGGAGTATCGTATGCACTTCCACCCGTGGTGTCCTCTGAGTGCCAAGCTTGGTTATGTTTTGCTATTTTGTCAACGATTTGTGTGATCCTCGCAAATGTTTTTTCCATAAAAGATCCATCAGCTGCATGTTTGGCTATAGATTGATTCATAGCATCCAAGCCCATGTAGAATTTCTCCAACAAGATAGAATCCGGAAAACCATGATTCGGGGACCTCACTAAATATAGCTTGAATCGATCCCATGCCTCATGTAGATCTTCTCCCGGTAATTGCTTGAAAAGGAAATTTTTTTCTCGAAGCTCAGACTTCTTGCTTTACGGGAACTATTTAGCTAGGAAAGCTCAGACGAGTTCAGGCCAAGAATGAATGGAATTTGGTGGTAGATTTTGAATCCATTTCCTCGCCTCTCCAGTCAGTGAGTACTTGAACATCCTTAATCTTAGGGCATCATCTAAGACGTTGTTCTGCTTTAGCATCGCACACACACCCAAGAAGTTTCTGAGATGTTGTGTCGGATCATCATCGGTGGAATTTCTGAAGAACCCCTCTACTTTGAGCATTAGGATTAAACTGTGTTCCACCTTGAAAGTGGCAGCATCAACTCTTGGAGGTACAATAGCATTTGTATCCTCAATGTACTCATCTATGTCCGCAAAAGGATTCTCTTCTTCGTCATACTCGGCCATGTTTTCCTATCAACACCAAGCAAAGCAAGCAAAGTGTGATGGAATAGAAGAAGATGTTAAGTAAAGCACACACTAATTAGTAATTTCAAAACCATATTCCCCGGCAACGGCGCCAAAATTTGATACGGTCAGATTACACTTTAAACAAATAGTGTAAGGCGGTCGGTGTCAAATATAATAACCCACCATGGTTGGGGTCGAATCCCATAGGGAATAGGTGTGAAAAGGTTACTTGAGTAGTGTGAAACTTGACTTAAGTCGTAATTCTATTCCTTTAGCTTAACAAGAGAATGATATAATTGTGATTTAACAAGATAACTATTTTGTTATGAGAATGTGATTAATTTGATTAAGGAAACCAAGGTTGTGTACCCATCAATGAAATGTAATGCTATCGGTGTTAATATGATATATTTATAATAGAAGGTCCTTTGATATGCAAATAGTTTCTAAATGATTACCCAATATTTTCCAATGGTTGAGTAGTATTTCTCTTTATGATTTTCCCAAATTTAAAAGAGTTGCAATTAAGAACACCCAATTTATGCCAAGTAGAATCCACTTATTCCTAAGTGATTCTATTGAACAAGGTTTAAGATCTTGAGCTCTTGATATTCACTTCTACCAAACCCTAACCCACTTTTCCAAGTAAAGAAAGACTAAAATGGAATAAGTTAATGTTTGCAACCTCAACAATAAATAAATCACAAGAATTGAATAAATATCAACCAAGCATTATATATATATATATATATATATATATATATATATATATATTCATATATATA
>NC_031990.1:84213283-84229325 GCF_001879085.1 Nicotiana attenuata
TATATATATATATATTCAATGTCAAACACCCATTAACATTACACCCATTTAGGGTCCACAACCTTAGTATTTAAAACTAGTTACTCATACTAAAATACAAAGTAAAGCAATACATAAAGACATAAAGCTTACAAAAGTGCAAGATTCTCTCTTCACAAGCTTCCAAATTAATAGTGTATTCAATGCCTTCAATGTTGTCCCTTTTTCAGACTTAATGGCCCACAAAAATCCTAGTAAAGCTATTTATAATGGACTAAAAGTCGGGGTCAAGATTGGACAAAAATGCCCCTGCAGACACCTTCTGCGACCACATAATGGTCGCAGAACATGTATGTGGTCCGCATAATCATCATTTACATTGCAGAGTTGCAGATCTTCAGTCCAGAAGTCCACCGCATTTGCATTATGCGGTTCGCATATCAGTTATTCGGCCGCAATTTTCCATCGCAGAAGTGCTGCATAGATTCTTCAATTGTAATTGTGCGGTCATTATGCAGCTCGCAGAAGTGTTATGCGACCGCATAATGGATCACACAATCTTCTCTTCATTTGACAAAACATCTGCTTCAGTTTGCGGTGGTTATGCGGTCCACATAGTACTTCTGTGATCGCATACTTGCTGCATTCCTACTCTTTTGTGGCTCTTTGACTTCTTTTCCATGTGTTTGGGTCTTCAAGTCTTATGCACTACAAAACACCAAAACTTTATAAGATTTAACTGCAAATGCATTGAAAGATAAACTAAAATCTATGTAATTGGTATCAAAAGTGCCGAAATTCTACGGCACATGAGCCAGATCTGGCACCAGCTGTGCCCATTGTGATTCCAGGCTTTCAGGAGGCCTTGGCTCAGGTCTTGAGAGTGTGCACCAGCCTTGCTCAGGCAGTTTCTGTTCAGACTGCGCCAGCCACTTCTTAGGTCGGGGGAGGTACTCAAACTCCCACCGCATGTACTCCAGATCAGGTAATGCAGGGACTTCAAACATCAGGGGTACTGCCAGCCCAGCCAATTGCAGCTGCTCAGGCCCAGGTGGGTCCATTATGACTGATGATGAGCAGAAGAGACTTGAGAGGTTTGGGAGGCTCCAGTCTCCATCATTCAGTGGGGCTGATTATGAGTATGCCCAGTACTTTTTGGACATTCGCCAGTGGATTCTTCGTACGGTAGGTATTCTGGAGACCAGTGGGGTCTCATTCACTACTTTTCAATTCACTTGGGCTGCCTTCAGATGGTGGGAGGCCTATGAGAGGCGCATGCCAGTCGGTGAAGCACCACTTACATGGCATGAGTTCTCCATTATCTTCATGGAGAAGTTCGTGCAACAGACTGGCAGGGAGGAGCTGGTAGACAGTTTGAGCAGCTACGTCAGGATGGCATGTCTGTGACCCAGTACGAGATTAGGTTCTCAGAGTTGGCTCGTCACGTCGTTTGGTTGGTTCCCACTGAGAGGGAGAGTATCAGGAGATTCATTGATGGCCTCTACTACCAGTACCATTTTGTGATGACTCCAGACAGTGTATCAGGGGCTACATTCGACGAGGTGGCCGACATCGCTCGACGTCTAGAGATGGTTCGTAGTCAGGAGCGAGAGGAGAGGGAGGACAAGAGGACTCGAGGTTCGGGTGGTTTCAGCGGTGTTCTTTCTGGGGGACAGTCTTACCGCAGCATGGGGCGTCCTTACAAGCCCCCTCAGATAGCTCGTCCAGTTCATGGTGGTGCATCATCCAGCCATGTTCGTTCAGTGCTAGACCGGGTCAGTCATCTCTCAGTGCTCTCCCAGCTCAGAGTTCATCTCGTTCACCTTCAGTTCAGGTTCATCTGCACCAGGTTCTTCTGGTAGTCATTCTGGTTCTCGAGGTCCGCCCCAGAATTTGCCACCATTTCTAAGAGCGGATGTTTCGAGTGTGGAGAGTTGGGTCATGTGAAGAGGCTCTGTCCCCGCCTTATAGGAGGTTCAACTATGACTTCAACACTAGTTACTTCACCACCCGCCCAGCCAGCTCGGGGTGGGGCTCAGGCAGCTAGGGGTCACCCTAGAGGGGGAGGCTGATCAGGTAGAGGTCAGGCCAGATTATATGCCATTACAGCCAGGCCAGATACCGTTGCTTCAGACACAGTGATCACAGGTATTGTTTCAGTATGCCACAGGGATGTTTCTGTATTATTTGACCCTAGTTCCATTATTTGTATGTATCATCGTATTTTGCTCATTATCTGGATATGCCGTAAAAGTCCTTAGTTTCATCTGTTTATGTATCCACGCCAGTGGGCGATACTATTATTGTGGATCGTATTTATCGGTCGTGTGTAGTGACTATTGGGAGATTGGAGACTAGAGTTGATCTCTTATTCTTTGTATTGTTGATTTTGATGTGATCTTGGGTATGGATTGGTTGTCTCCATGTCATGCTATTCTGGATTGTCACGCTAAGACCGTGACGTTGGCGATGTTGGGATTGCCAAGGATCGAGTGGAGAAGTTCTCTAGATTATGTTCCAGCAGAGTGATTTCATATTTGAAGGCCCAATGGATGGTTGGGAAGGGGTGCTTATCTTGTCTGGCTTTTGTGAGGGATGTTGGTGCTGATACCCCTACTATTGATTCTGTTCCGGTGGTGCGAGACTTTTCGGATGTGTTTCCTGCAGACCTGTCGGTCAGCCGCCGACAGGGATATTAACTTTGGTATTGACTTGGTGTGGGCATTCAACCTATTTCTATTCCTCCGTACCGTATGGCGCCAGTTGAGTTGAAAGAATTAAAATAGCAGCTTCAGGAGCTTCTTGATAAGGGGTTTATTAGGCCTAGTGTGTTGCCTCGGGGTGCACTGGTTCTGTTTATGAAGAATAAGGATGGTTACTATGCAGATGTGCATCGACTATAGGTAATTGAACAAAGTTTCAATCAACAACAAGTATCCTTTGCCGCATAATGGTGATATATTTGACTAGCTTCAGGGAGCGAAGGTGTTCTCTAAGATTGTTTTGAGGTCTGGGTATCACCACTTGAAGATTCGGGACTCGGGTATTCTAAAGACAGCATTCAGGACCCGTTATGGTCATTATGCGTTCCTTGTGATGTCTTTTGGGCTAACGAACGCCCCAGCAACATTCATGCATCTGATGAATAGTGTATTTCAGCCTTAACTCGACTCGTTTGTATTTATCTATGATATCCTGGTGTACTCTCGTAGCTGGAGGATCATGTCCAGCATTTGAGGATTATGTTGCAACGGCTGAGGGAGGAGATGCTTTATGCCAAGTTCTCCAAGTGTGAGTTTTGGCTTAGTTCAGTGGCATTCTTGGGGCACGTGGTGTCCGGTGAGGGGATTAAGGTGGATCTGAAGAAAATAGAGACGGTTAAGAGTTGGCCCAGACCGTCCTCAGCTATGGAGATTCGGAACTTTCTCGGCTTGGCCATTTATTATCATCGCTTCATGAAGGGTTTCTCGTCTATTGCATCGCCTATAACCAAATTGACCTAGAAGAGTGCTCTTTTCAGGTGGTCGGATGAGTGTGAGGAGAGCTTTCAGAAGCTCAAGACTGCCTTGACCACAGCTCCAGTTCTAGTTCTACCCTCAGCTTTTGGTTCTATTCCAATGTATTGTGATGCTTCTATTTGTATTGGGTGTTTCTTGAGGCAGGGGGTAGAGCAATTGCTTATGCTTCGCGTCAGTTGAAGCCCCATGAGAAGAACTACCCTGTTAATGATTTGGAGTTGGCTGCCATTGTTCATGCATTGAAGATTTGGAGGCATTATCTCTATGGCGTGTCTTGTGAGGTATTTTCAGATCATTAGAGTCTCCAAACTTGTTAAAACAAAAGGATCTAAATTTGAGGCAGCGGAGATGGTTGGAGCTGCCAAAAGGACTATGATATTACTATTCTGTATCATCACGGGAAGGCCAATATGGTGGCCGATGCCTTGAGTACAAAGGCAGTGAGTATGAGTAGCCTTGTATTCATCCCTACTGGTGAGAGACCACTTGCAGTTGATGTTTAGGCCTTGACCAACCAGTTCGTGAGATTAGATGTTTCAGAGCCCACTCGGGTTCTAGCTTGTGTGATTTCTCGGTCTTTCTTATTTGATCGCATCAGAGAGCGTTAGTATGATGATCCTTATTTGCTTTTCCTTAAGGACATGATTCAGCATGATGATGCCAGGGATGTTACTATTAGGGATGATGGGGTGTTGAGGATGCAGGGTCGGATTTTTGTGCCTTATGTAGATGGGCTACATGAGTTGATTCTTGAGAAGGCCCACAGCTCGCGGTATTCCATTCATCCTGGTGTCGCGAAGATATATCAGGACTTGAGGCAACATTATTGGTGGAGGAGAATGAAGAAGGATATAGTGGGGTTTGTAGCTCGATGCCTTAACTGTCAGCATGTGAAGTATGAGCATCAGAGACCGGGTGGATTGCTTCAGAGGCTTGAGATTTCCAAATGGAAATGGGAGCGTATCACCATGGTTTTTCTAGTTGGGCTGCCACAGACTTCGAGGAAGTTCGATGCTATTTGGGTGATTGTGGATCGGCTGACCAAGTCTGTGCACTTCATTCCAGCTGGGACTACTTATTCATCAGAGCGGTTAGCTGAGATTTACATCCGCGAGATTATTCGCCTTCATGGTGTACCAATATCTATCATTTCAGATCGGGTCACGCAGTTTACATCGCGGTTTTAGAGTGCAGTACAGCGAGAGTTGGGGATCTAGGTTGAGTTGAGAATACCATTTCACCCTCAAACGGACGGACAGTCCGAGCGTATTATTTAGATATTGGAGGACATGCTACGAGCTTGTGTCACTGATTTTGGGGGTTCTTGGGATCAGTTTCTTCCGCTCGTTGATTTTCACCAATCGAGCATTCGGCTCTGCATGAGTCTTCGTATGGGAGACGGTGTCGATCTCCGCTGGGATGGTTTGAGCCGGGTGAGGCTAGGCTATTGGGTACTGATTGCAGGTTCATGATGTTGCTTACATGGTTGGGGAGAAAGTTCTGCTCAAGGTTTCACCCATGAGGGGTGTTATGAGGTTCGGGAAGAAGGGAAAGTTGAGCCCTTGGTATATTGGGCCGTTTGAGGTGCTTCAGAGGATTGGAGAGGTAGCTTACAAGCTTTCCTTGCCACCTACTCTGTCGAGTGTGCATCTAGTATTTCATGTTTCTATACTCCGGAAGTATGTCGGCGATCCGTCTCATGTTTTGGATTTCATCACGATTCAGCTAGATGGTGATTTGACTTATGATGTGGAGCCGGTGGCCATTTTGGGTCGGCAGGTTCGAAAGTTGAGGTCAAATAATATGGCTTCAGCGAAGGTGCAGTTAGGAGGTCAGCCATGGAACTGTATAGTGGATTTATCTTGTTGATATCCGTGTTTCCATCATGTGATAAAGTAATTGAGCTGCCAATCATGCTAGAAATCATGTTCAGGTTATATGCCGGTACTGTTGGGACCAATAGTGGTCGTTTCTTGCTGTTGGCTTATTGATTACATTGAAATTTCGTACTCAGACATATATATTCATTTCATATCATATCTCAGTCTCCATTGCTATTTATTGATACATCATATCATCATTTTTGGGCTAGCTTCACGATATTGTGAGCCCGAGAGAGAGAGAGAGAGAGAGAGAGAGAGAGAGAGAGAGACTGGAGAGATTGATGACTAATTAAGGCTGAGGGCCTAATTGTGAGTGACAGTTATGGGATCGGACTGCACGTCGCAGCATGGTTTATTAATTTATGCCTGGATCTGGCTTATTATAGCGCTTGGGCTGAAGGAGCTCCTCCGAAGTCTGTACACACCCCCAGTGAGCGCAATTGATTTATATTGAGAGATGGATCTTCCCTGGGCATGGATCTTGCCCGAATCATTTATACTTGGGGATGGATCTTCCCCTAGGCTGGATTGGCCCTATCCAGTATTGAGTGACTGACTATTAGTTGATGTATATATATATTGGATGGATCTTTCCTGTGCTGGATTGGCCATATACAGTACTGGGTGATTGAGTATTCTGAGAGCGTGAGTACACGAGGCTTTCAGAGTGGTGCATCACATATAGCATGTCCATGATGTCATGTAGATGTAGAGAAGTGATATTCCTCATATCATTCCGAATTGATCTATCTTACTTGTATTGAGTTTGAATGTTGAACTTGAAAGCATGCTTACATTTTTGTACTGTTATTTCTATATTGAACTGTACCTGCTGAGTTCGTCACTACTTTTAGTCCAAAGGTTAGATTTGTTACTTAATTAGTTGGTTGTACTCACGCTACACCCTGCACCTCGTGTGCAGATCCAGGTGCTTCCGGTCATGACGGTTGTTGAGTTTTGGAGTCTGGATTTTCAGTGATTATCGAGGTAGCTGCTTGGCGTTCGCAGACCTTAACTCTCCTCCCTTATCTCTCATTTTATGTTTTAGTTTTATTCTCTAGACAATGTATTAGACCAAATCTCTATGTAGATGCTCATGTACTCGGTGACGCCCCAATTTTGGGAGAGATTGAGTTATGATTTCTTATTCTGTTTTTTAAAGGTTTTCCTTGAATTTAAATGCTTCCGTATCATTCAAAGCTTTAGAGTGTTGGGAGTAGTCGGCTTGCCTAGACTATGATAGGCGCCATCACGGCGGCTTGGTTTTGGGTCGTGATAATATGGGCCTGAACTCTTTTATAGATTCATAATTTTGTACTTTAGGTATGAGAGTAACTGAAGTGCAGTTAATAACTCTGAGCATGTTTGGTACGCTTTGCAATATATTGCAGATGAATTATCTTTGATGAACTTCAAGATCAGATTATCTTATTTGGGGATCTAGATGTACAAATAATTCATTCCACATTACTTTTTCTCAACTGTTTATCCTGTTTCCCCCTCATGTTAGAAAAACTAACTTACTTCATCAACTTTGGAAACTCACCTTTGTGCGTTATGGTGTTAATCAAAATATACACCGCACATCAATAATGATAAGATGGAATTATTTGGTTCCTGACCCTGAACCACTTGCGAGGGGAGAATGTAATATACTTTCATATATAACGTATATCAAGCTCATATAGATAACTTTGTTCTCATAAGCAATAGTTTAGCTATTAAGTGGAGGCACTCAATAAATCATTTTGCTAAACTAACTGTGATATAAACCAACTTATAAAGATAAACTTTCTTGAATAGAAAATCTGGAAATTATGTTCTAAATAAATTATTGAGCAAGTTACTTCGCAAACACCAAGTTGCGGGTTAATAAGGTATCTTATAAGGTATACATGGCAGGTGAATGTGCCTATATTTCCCTTTGAAATTTCTAGCATTCATGGGATTCAATCCCAATTTTAGTTGGTCTACTAATTGATGACAACAAACAACATAAGAGAATTCGCAAAGAACTTTCTAGTTCTTTAATATTTACCCATGTGGATTCTTTTTTATTTTTGCATATCATACTTAGATTAACATGGCTGAATCAATTATGCCAATTGGATAGATTATCAATATTGGTAAACTTAAGGTTTACACCACGACGTGTGCAATTATCAATAAACTCTAAGTTTATTATGATATAGATTTTTATATCAATAAACTTTTACTTTATTGTTGCATACTTTATTTGTGTAGTACAAATTGGAGAATAAAGCATGTAGCTTTTCACATACATATTGTTGATACACATTTTTGCCCTCATATTTTTAAAATAAGTATATATATACTTTCAAAATATCATTTTGCATCATTACTTAATTTAAAGCATTTACACAAATATTTTTATAATATTTTCATGATTTTTAGAGCTCTAAAATTAATTTTCTTGCATTTGAATTACTTAAATATTTATTAATTACCCATTAAATTGTTTTGTGATGACTTAATCATCCAAATTTATCATTTACATCTACAAGTGTGTTTAATAATATTTTTATTTTATTTTATATAATTACATTTGTATTTTTTTAGCTATTTACGTAATTTTGCAATAATAGCCTATATTCAGGCATAATTATGTTTTTATTACATTATAGCATTTCATATTTTTATAATGTTAAGTTATTATTTTCAATTATTTTATTGCATAAATAATATTTTTATTATTTATTAATTATTTTTATAAATTATTTCTTAATAAATTTTGTGTATTTAAACTATGTCCGAGTTTTAAGTTATTTTCGGACAAAATTTGGACCAATTCCTTAGCCCAATAGCCCCCAGCCCAAACCAAACGACCCTTTAATAGACCCGGCCAGTACCCGTTTCTATGACCCGACGCGTTCATTTTTAAATCCTAGCCGTTGATCTCTCAAGATCAACGGCCCTCGTTCACTCTCCCTCTTTAATTAACAAAACCCACCAAACCCACCAGACCCTACCATTTCCCTAAAACCGCCACCCTTAAATCCTCTCTTCTCCTCTCCTCTCAAACCCTAGTAGCCGCCTCTCTTATTCTGTCCAAACTCTAACCTCAACATGGAATCACTCCATGATTCCCTTTCCATTTATGCTCTATCAGATTGTTTCTTACACGATTTTGGTATCACATAGTACTCACCTATTTCTGGCAAGTGCCAAGCTCCGAATCGAGGGAATCAAGCTCCATTTTATGTAGATCCAGACTATATGGGGCCAATTAAGTGAGATCTCTGACTATTTGTGTTCTCCTTCTTGAACTAGGGTTTACCCGATTTTTCTCCTAAATTGATTTTAAATGGATTTTGTATGCTTTCTTTCCTTATTTGTATTTGATTTATTATATTTCCTTGTTTGGATGTTTGATTTTGGATACTATATAAACCCCTCCCGATTTCCCTTTTAAAGGGACTTCATTACTGCCATTACTCTCATTATTCTCTTCTTTCACTCGTTCACTTATTCTGATACACTCGAATACTTTCTGAAATCGTTGAGTTCTTGTCCGGATGAAAGCCAAGGCCATAATAGTGTTTAAACAACCTCCTCCGGTGCAAGCACTGCTCGGAGCCCTTCTCGAGGCTCTTGTGAACTCTGAAGCATCGGGGATTTGGGGTTCTCTTTCAATTGCCGATACTGAATCTACCAATATTATAAATTCCTCACTCTTTTTCTCGTTTAACTTTGCTACCGGTTAATGTCCTTGACTCTTACAATTTTAACTATTTTCCTCTATGTTTGCCTATGACATGTGTGTTCTATGTGCCAATGTTGTTTAAACTTTTGTAAGCATGATTCAGTTTTCCTTGCTATTCATGGACCCCTGATACTGTATTCTTTATTGCTATTATATTGTTTTAACAATCCCCTACAGTTCCATGTGTCGCGCCCCCTTTTTCCATCCGCGGAGTCGGGTTTATGACATTTTGGTTGGGACAATAGGGGTTTTCCAATTTTTGAAGAGTCGCCACCTAACGATTTTAAGGAGCGTTAGGGCACCTATAGGGTTCAACTACAACTACGTTTGATAACCAGAGATAGGGTAAGGGCTTGAAATTATCCCAAGGGGAAGGTGTTAAGCACCCCTCAGGATCCACTAGTGTGGTTCCCGGCCAAATAATTTTTTGTGAATTTGTGCAATTTCAAGTAAACAAATATGGATCAAATAATAGGGCATTTTGAATACACAAGTGTTTGAAAACGATTAAATAAAGCAAAAGTTTTGAAAAGAGTTATAACTAAGCATATTGATGAATATAAAGGGGTCCTAGGTTTGTTTGTAATATGGATCACATCAATGCAATACCCTGTAATCACTCCTCAAAAGAGGGGCTACACGTGGTATTAGCGCACCGGTCATCATATCCATATCTACCCTTCCCACCCCATAAAGGTATTAAAGCGCAGATTGGTCTCGATCTCTATTGCATGCTATTTCCCGTCCCTTTCCTATCAGTCCCGGAGGAATTTTAGGACTACTATTCCTATAAGATGGAGGATTTAGGCTGACTCTTAGGTTTAAAGGTAAAAGGCTAAGGCGACATACAAAACACGTAGGACTACATTTAAAGGGAAAACATGTAAGCAACCAGAAGGCTCATATAATCCTCCGCAAACAATACATATAAATAGCACGACTCAAACACAGTTAAAGTCTGAAATTTCTAAGTCCTAAAGCAGGGGATTTGAGTTAGAACCAGATTCATTATATAGCTCAGATAAGAAGTCTGAATCAGGCCTGCCTGTTGATTGTAGCAGTTTGATAATTAACGAAGGTAGTTCCAGTTTTATTCAAGTATTTACCTAAGGCTTGCCTAGGCATAATAATGATATCCTATGAGCATGATATCTAGAGTGATGCTATAAACAGTGATTAATTTTAAGCAGGTGATTTGGATCCTATAAACATGCTTTCTAAACCGTATTGATAAAAGGAGTAGGTTGTTTAAGCTGATTCAGGACAGTACGAGTCAAACCAATTTTTAACTAGACTGCTTTTAGATCCTATAGGCATGATCTCTATTATAGCTAATTTTTATTCCTACAGACATGGTATCTAAGTATTAAAGGCTGATTTTTGTCCTATAGGCATGGTATCTAATTGAACATGAGGTGGAGTAGGCAGGATTTATTTGATCACAGCGAAATTCCAATAGGCATAATTTCTATAAAATATTGTCTTTAATCTTATAGGCATGACATCTAATTTCGAAGGTGATTTTAACCCTGTAGGCATGATGTCTGATTATAGCCATTTAGATCCTATAGGCATGATGTCTAAGTGTGGAAGTAAAACATGCAGAATTTATTAAACAGATCCTATAGGCATGTTATCTACCGTTTCTAATAACTTAATACATGCATAATTACCCCATCCCTTTTCACTAGCCAACCCCAATATTTGTTACAAATTATTACAGACCGGATATTTGAATTACAAAAGAAGTGCTGAAATAAGAAATTACGATCAAAAGAAGCCTGAACTTGACTTCCTATCTGATTTATATAATTAATCACTTCAAATGCCCATGATGTTCAAAGCCTTTCTCATACCTAGGTGTGTCAAAGTTCCCTAAGAGTCTTAAGGGACCCCAGGCAGTGCTTACACCCAGGTTTGCATAACCAGACAGAAATGAGTGCAGTGTGGAAGGGCCAACCCTTATGTGTCCAAGTTCAGAGGAAGCTCAAGGGTCCCAAGGCAAGGCTCACACAAGAGGGGCAGAACCTAAGTTCTAAGAATATAGTAGAAGTGCAGAACAGAGATTCATTAAAACTGGGTTGGAAATAATAAGTGGTAAAAGTGGTTTTGAAAACAGTCGGAGTAGTGAAACAGAAACAGTAATCATTCAAAGGGGCAAGGGATTATAGGATTTATTGTATAACCCCATCAGGGGTCTCATTTGGTCATGCACAGCAATAGCTGGTGCTAGCATGGACAGAAACCATCCAAAGGAACACAAACACATATAGGGGATATGGGGTTTGGGGTTCATAAGGTGGCAAGTGAATAACAAATGACTGATAGAGTACACAAATAGGGAAACAATAATTTTAAAAAAAAAGGGAAGGGAACATATTTCAGCATGCTAGTAACATAAATAGACTGCAGGGACATGAGCAGAAGTGAACATGAATGAGAAACTGAAGCAACTTAAAGAAACATGTTGTTGTTGAGACTTAAAACTTAACTAGGACATACTAGTAGAGAAGCGAAGTGCAGAAAGGTAAAGCAAACAAGAGTCCACAGTCTAGCATTGGCTTTCAGCCAGCTAGACAAAGTAATAGCACAAGTAGCACTAAAGAAAGAGAGAGTTTTAAGTGTAAGTGTGTGTACTGAACTCAAGTTGTTCGTGTCTAAAAGAAAAGAGGGTATGGTATTTATAGTTTTGAAAACGGGTGAAGAATAAGGTAATAAGTAAAGGCTTAACACAAACATGGAAACAATCACAATCAGAATCAATTAACCCAAGTACTTCCCTTAATCAAGGAAGTACTGCTCAAACGGATACTAACAAGGTTAATTAAGGAAAGAAATCAGTTTGAGACAGATTGATTCTTGCCATATAAAGGGGCAGTAAAAGCATGAAGTAAATAATCAAGTCTAAGTACAAAAATAGGCTTATTTTGGGAAAGGATTCAGCAGGGTAAAACATCTGTAACGACCCGGCCGGTCGTTTTTAGAATTTACACCTCGATCCCCTATTAATTGTTTCCCCTAAGTTCCTTTCTGCTATTTTGGTTTGCCGGGACGTTCGGTGTTGGATTTCGGAGAATTTTCGGACACTTAGTCCCTAAATGAGAGCTTAAGTGTTGGAAAATGGTCCGTAGTTGGAACAGTGTTAAGACGGCCTTGGAATGGAAATATGATGGTTCCGTTAGCTCCGTTAGGTGATTTCGGGGTTGGGAGCGTGTTCGGAATGTATTTTGGAAGTCCGTAGCTAATTTAGGCTTGAATTGGCGAAGTTAGTATTTTGGCGATTTCCGGTTGATAGGTGAGATTTTGATCCGGGAGTCAGAATGAAATTTCGACAGTTGCTGTAGCTTCGTTAGGTGATTCGAGATATGTGTGCAAAATTTCAGGTCATTCGGACATGGTTTGATTGGGTTTTTGATCGAATGCATGTTTTGAAAGTTTTAGAAGAACTTAGGCTTGAATTCGATGTAATTTGATGGTTTTGGTGTTGTTTGAGGTGTTTTGAGGATTGGAACAAGTTTGAATAATGTATTAAGATGCCTTGGTGCTTTTGGTTGAGGTCCCGAGGGCCTCGGGTGTGTTTCGGGTTGTATCGCGCTCTTATTTGATGTTTTAACGCCGTATCTTTGGACATAAAGGGGTACCACAATGAGTAAATGAGCTCCAAATTAAGTTTTTATTGAATCATTAGATTCGTATTATAATTTCAGAGCCATAGCAAAAGGAATCGTCAAATTTGGACATCGTATGAGGGAGTTATGCTCATTCCCGTATCGAGAAAGTGTTGGTTGCTGTCATAACCGCAAAAGCGGAAATTGACCGCGGAAGCGGTACCGCAAAAGCGGAAATAGTGTCGCGGAAGCGGTACCGCAGAAGCGGAAAATATCCGCGGAAGCAAAAATTTCCGCAGAAGCGGAAAATAGGCCTGGGCAGAGATCTTAAGTTCCGAAAATGGGATTTTGTTCCCATTTTCTTTCATTTTTGACTTCTAGAGCTCGGTTTTGGGAGAACTTTCGAGGGGTTTTCGCGAGCAATAATTGGGTAACGATTCTCTACTCTCTTATGCTTAATACTTACTAATCTAATCATGATTTCATTCGTATTTTCGAATTTTTGAATGAAAAATGGGACAAAATCCTTAGACTAAATTGTTGAGTTTTGAGTGGGTATTTGACCTCCGATTTGAGAGATTTTTATATGGGTAGACTCGTGAGAGTACGAGGGTTCTGAAAATGTAAAAATTATCTGATTCCGCGTTGTGGGCACGAGGGGCATTTTGGTCATTTTACAAAATTTCGCGCATTAGCTTAGAATTTAATTGTAGAATCAATTACTTGAATTATTATTTACATTATGCAATTTCATTGAATAGATTTGAGCCATTTGGAGTCAAATACTCGTGGCAAGAACGTGATTTTGGATTGAATTTTGAGCCGGTTCGAGGTAAGTGGCTTGTCTAACCTTGTGTGGGGGACTTTGTCCCTAAGGATGTGATATTTGAATGCCTTGTGCGTGAGGTGACGAGCGCGTACTTGAGCTAATTGTTGAAAACCCGAATTTTTACTTAAAATGCTTGAACTGAATTTCTTTCGTATTTGCTTTATTCTACTTGCTATTATAGCCTGTGCTAGTATGGAAGAGCATGTTTAATTGATCCAAATTGCCTATTTGCTTAAATTGCCTTAATTGTAATTACGTGGAGCATGTTAGGCCAGAATTATTCGTTGCCTTGTATTGTTGTACTTCAATTTCTGAATATTTCTCTGATTTTGGTTGCGCATTTACATTGGGACTATGGATGTGGGATTCCGGTAGCTCCCCCCTTGTTTGTTTACTTTGGAACTACGGGTTCGATTCCCGAGAGATCCCCATGTACATTTATATTTGGGACTACGGGTTAGATTCCCGGGAGATCCCCCTGCACATTTACTTTGGGACTACGGGTTAGATTCCCGGGAGATCCCCCTGCACATTTACTTTGGGACTACGGGTTAGATTCCCGGGAGATCCCCCTGCAAATTGATAATTGGACTACGGGACGGTATCCCGGGAGATCCTTCAGATATATTCATACGGTGGACTACGGGACGGTATCCCGGGAGCTCCTCGTTCAGATTGATAAAATGGACTACAGGACGGTATCCTGGGAGATCCTCATTATTGGCATTTAAATTGAGCTGTTTACTCTGTGTTATCTTATTTTCTGTGTGCTAATTGTTGTTGTGTAATCCGATTTATCTCGTAGTTAATTCGGTTTATTTCATAGTTGTATACCATTATTTCTTCTTATTCACACTATTGACAGCCTTATTATTTTATTTAATCTCAGTAAGACCCTGAACTTCCTCGTCACTACCCAACCGAGGTTAAGCTTGGCACTTACTGAGTACCGCTGTGGTGTACTCATACCTCTTCTGCGCATGTTTTTCATGTGCAGCTCCAGGTAACTCCACCCAGGCGCACTATCCTCGCGGCGGAGAGATCTAGCAGAGACTTTGAGGTATATCTGCCACGTCCGCAGACCAGAAGTCTCTATCTTATTCCAGCTTTAGTATATGACTTCCTTTCTTTCGGTTGTGTGGACATTCTGGAGTTAGAGCAGTGTATTTCATTTCTAATAGCCTGTGTTTCCTGTGAGTTTCCGGGTTTTGGAAGTTTGTTTGGATTTCGTGATATGGGTTGTATTATGCCAAGTGGCACTTATACACAGTTCTTTTGACAGTAAAATTTTTAGTTGTTTGCTTTTGCAATTTAGTTTGTTTTTCCGCAAGTTGTATAAATTACGCATTGTTAGGCTTACCTAGTTGTAGGGACTAGGTGCCATCACGACATGTTCACGGAGGGCGAACTGGGGTCGTGACAAGTTGGTATCAGAGCTCTAGGTTCATAGGAGTCGCGGAACACAGGCCGGTTTATTAGAGTCTCGCTGATCGGTACGGAGACGTCTGTACTTATCTACAAGAGGCTATGTAACCGTTAAGAAAAATTCACTTCATTTCATTTCTTATCGTGCGTCATTTATTCAGTTTGGAGCCTATATCATATGTCCTTTTTGTATCCACTCGTGTATTGAAATTGCGCACTCGGTATCAATTTTGCGCCGACGGTTCGTGATGCTACAGAAGGATTACAAGGGAGCCAAGAATTTGCTCAACCATTGTTGCTGCGTGTCATCCATATCGATAATGTAGAAGTATTGAGGGATCATTCGATTGTGCACAAGGGGGTGCAATAGGTTCTGACATCTGGTTGATAAGTACGGTCTTAAGAAGGTTTACTTAATTGCCTAATCGTCGCAGTGATGGTAGAGTCACGAGGTGGATGTAGATCTGAAGATAGTTGGTGGTAATAGAGACTATGTGGTTCGTATGAGATGCTTATTTAGCGAAGGGTACAACTAGCAACCGAGATGCTGGAGGAAGTAAGTTTAACTGTCCTAAGAAGGACATGTGCCAAACAAATGGCTTGAGGTGTCTTATGATGGTGACATACGAGCGATAAAGGTTAGTATTGTGGAGTATCAGGATGTATCTTATGGCCTTGCACCAAGTGAAGGGATTCCACTATCAACGATCAAATTGTGGGTCATGTGTCATATCAGATTTGGCATGAGATGTATTTATGTGGTATTCAAAAGTTCTCTGAAACTTGTATATGAGTAAGAGCCGAGATTTGTATGGGATGATGTTGTGACTTTCGATACTCCTATGTCCATAATAATTCTACATTTCATTATCAGCAGGGAAATGAAAACAATTTCAGAATACTCGTAGTACTCCAGTTAATCAGGGCACTCTCATGGGACAATTATCTTTTAATGCACTACTAGCATGGGATTCCTTAAATGGTTATTCTAGTTATCCGGCACAGACTCAGTATGAGCAGCCGAACTGCAGATGGGTTGTTATGAGTGTGGTGATACTAGGAACATCATGAGAAAT
>NC_031990.1:84231314-84278816 GCF_001879085.1 Nicotiana attenuata
ATCCGAGGGTTGGATTTGAATTTCGAAAGTTGCAGTAGTTCCGTCATGTCATTTGGGATGTGTGTGCAAAATTTCAGGTCATTCGGGACGAGGGTTTTGGTTAGGTTTTTGTATCGTAAAGCGTATTTGGTTAGAATTTTGAAGTCTCTTAGGCTTGAATCCGTTGATTTTAATCGGGTTTCCGGTGTTGTTTGGGGTGTTTTGAGGATTGGTGCAAGTTTATATAAGGTATTAGGTGGTATTGGTGCTTTTGGTTGAGGCCCCGGGGGCCTCGGGATAATTTTGGGTGGTTAACGGGGAAATTTTCTAAGTTGTTGCAGCTGGTATGTTTTTCCCTTCTGGTATTTTCGCTTCTGCGGTTTGGGAACCGCAGAAGCGATTTTTGGCTTCCCCTCAGAGACCGTAGAAGCGGTCATCTTTCCGCAGAAGCGGAACTGCTGGAGCGGTCATGTGTCCGCAAAAGCGGAATTTCCCCCCTTTAATGAGAAACCGCAGAAGGGTTATTTTGCCGCTTAAGCGGGACGGCAGAAACGGTCCCTTGTCCGCAGAAGCGGAAATGTCTGGGCAGAAATAGGAAATTTCGAGGGTTTAATTTCATAAGTTTGAAAATCAATTTTGAGCTCGGGCAAGGGCGATTCTGAGAGGATTTTGGAGAGGAGATTATTGGGTAACATTTCTATGATCCTTTCTAATTATATTCTATCATTTAGTAGTTAAATCCACCTTTTAAATTCGAATTAAGGATCAAAAATGGAAGAATTTGGGTGAAAGTTCATTGACTAAACTATTGGGTTTTGAGGGGGCATTCGACCTCCGATTTCTGAGATTTTTATATGGTTAGACTCGTGAGAGTACGAGGTTTCTGAAAATGTGAAAATTATTCGGTTCCGAGATGTTGACCTCAGGGGCGTTTTGGTCATTTCACCTATTTTCGCGCCTTAGCTTTAATTTCAATAGTGGAATCAGTTGTTTGCAATATTATTTACAATTTGTAATTGAATTTACTAGATTTGGGCCATTTAGAGTCGGATACTCGTGGCAGGGGCATCATTTCCTAGTTGATTTCGCACCGGTTCGAGGTAAGTGGCTTGCCTAACCTTGTATGGGGGACTTTGTCCCTTAGGATGTGATATTTGATAATTGAATGTCTTGTGCGTGAGGTGACGAGCGCGTACTTGAGCTAATTGTTGAAAACCCGAATTTTTACTTAAAATACTTGAACTGAATTTCTTTCGTATTTGCTTTATTCTACTTGCTATCATAGCCTGTGCTAGTATGGAAAAGCATGTTTAATTGATCCAAATTGCCTATTTGCTTAAATTGCCTTAATTGTAATTATGTGGAGCATGTTAGGCCAGAATTATTTGTTGCCTTGTATTGTTGTACTTCAATTTCTGAATATTTCTCTGATTTTGGTTGCGCATTTACATTGGGACTACGGATGTGGGATTCCGGTAGCTCCCCCCTTGTTTTTTTACTTTGGGACTACGGGTTCGATTCCCGGGAGATCCCCCTGTACATTTATATTTGGGACTACGGGTTAGATTCCTGGGAGAACCCCCTGCACACTTACTTTGGGACTACGGGTTAGATTCCCGGGAGATCCCCCTGCACATTTACTTTGGGACTACGGGTTACATTCCCGGGAGATCCCCCTGCACATTGATAATTGGACTACGGGACGGTATCCCGGGAGATCCTTCAGATATATTCATACGGTGGACTACGGGACGGTATCCCGAGAGCTCCTCGTTCAGATTGATAAAATGGACTACAGGATGGTATCCTGGGAGATCCTTATTATTGGCATTTAAATGGAGTTGTTTACTCTGTGTTATCTTATTTTTTGTGTGCTAATTGTTGTTGTGTAATCCGATTTATCTCGTAGTTAATTCGATTTATTTCATAGTTGTATATCATTATTTCTTCTTATTTCATACTATTGACAGCCTTATTATTTTATTTAATCTCAGTAGGGCCCTGACCTTACTCGTCACTACCCAACCGAGGTTAGGCTTGGCACTTACTGAGTACCGCTGTGGTGTACTCATACCTCTTCTGCGCATGTTTTTCATGTGCAGCTCCAGGTAACTCCACCCAGGCGCACTATCCTCGCGGCGGAGAGATCTAGCAGAGACTTTGAGGTATATCTGCCACGTCCGCAGACCAGAAGTCTCTATCTTATTCCAGCTTTAGTATATGACTTCCTTTCTTTCGTTGTGTAGACATTCTGGAGTTAGAGCAGTGTATTTCATTTCTAATAGCCTGTGTTTCCTGTGAGTTTCTGGGTTTTGGGAGTTTGTTTGGATTTCGTGATATGGGTTGTATTATGCCAAGTGGCACTTATACACAGTTTTCTTTTGACACTAAAAGTTTCAGTTGTTTGCTTTCGCAATTTAGTTTGTTTTTTCGCAAGTTGTATAAATTACGCATTGTTAAGCTTACCTAGTTGTAGGGACTAGGTGCCATCACGACATGTTCACGGAGGGCGAACTGGGGTCGTGACAAAGAATCTATTCTCAGACAAAAATCTCAGGTAAAGTGGTTCGAAGATGGAGAAAAGAATACTAGCTATTTTCACTCAATCCTCAGAGAGAAAATAAGAAGGCAGCAGATCAATCGAATTAAAAACAGTAGGGGAAAGTTGATCAAGGGAGATAAGAAGATAGCCAGGAAAGCTGTTAATCATTTTCATAATATTTTCAACCTTACTCCTCCTACGATCAACAATTCAATTCTGGATTGTATTCCTTATTGTATCTCAAGTTATGACAACAACATGCTGAGTAAGATTCCAGAGGACAATAAAATCAAGGACGCAATTTTTAGCCTTAGTCCTCATAGTACTGTAGGTCTAGATAGCTTTAACGGCACTTGCTTTCAGAGTTGTTGGGACACTATCCAAAGGGAAGTCATTGAATTTGTGAAAGAATTCTTCAAAGGAAAATGTTTGACAAAATTTTACTCTCATACTTGTTTAGTTTTAATTCCTAAAGTTCACAATCCTGCTACTTTTGCTGAGTTTAGACGTATTAGCTTGTCAAATTTCACTAATAAGATTATTTCAAAAGTTGTCTCAATTAGGGTAAACACTCTGTTGTATAAATTTTGTCTCCCTGAATCAAAGTGGCTTTGTTAAAGGTAGACTAATTTCTGAGAATGTTCTGTTAGCCCAGGAAACTATTCACAATATTAATCATAAAAACATAGGTGGTAATGTAGTGATTAAAATTGACATGGCTAAATCATATGATAGAATGTCTTGGGAGTTTATCTATGATGTTCTTAGAAAATTTGGCTTCTCTGATAATTGGATTGGTCTGATTCATAATCTAATATGTGGTACTCTATCATAACAAATGGAATGAGACATGGCTTCTTCTCATCTTCTCAAGGGCTTAAACAAGCGGATCCTCTATCCCCCAACTCTCTTTATAATAGCTGTCGAGGTCTTGTCAAGATCTCTTAGTCTCTCTTATAGGAATCCTAAATTCATTCCTTTCTCTATTCCTACTAATGTTCCNAAATGAAATTTATTGAGTTGTGACCGAACCCACTAGGGCTGCCTACGTATCCCCTCTTAAACGGGAATCAGGTCAGGCGTAGTTCAATTTACATCATATAAGGAAAGCATAAAGATTACACATAGTAATGTTTGACTGCATCTGAATTAATCGGCTTTGGCTAGACTTCTCCGTCCATTTCTGCAAGTATGAGGGCTCCTCCTGTCAAAACCCGGTGAACCATGTATGGACCCTGCCAGTTGGGAGAGAACTTCCCTTTGGCTTCATCTTGATGCGGAAAAATTTTCTTCAACACCAGCTGTCCCGATGTGAACTGTCTTGGCTTGACTCTCTTGTTGAAGGCTCTGGACATTCTGTTCTGATAGATTTGACCATGGCAAACTACGTTCATTCTCTTTGTGTCTATAAGGGCTAGTTTCTCATAACGACTCTTCACCCACTCTGCATCGTTGAGCTCGGCTTTCTGTATGATCCTTAGAGAAGGAATTTCTACTTTAGCAGGAATGACAGCCTCTGTACCGTAAACCAGCATATAAGGGGTTGCCCCGGTCGATGTGCGGACTGTGGTGCGATACCCTAATAGAGCAAATGATAACTTCTCGTGCCACTGTTTATGCTTCTCTGTCATTTTCCTCAATATCTTCTTGATATTCTTGTTGGCGGCTTCCACGACTCCATTCATTTGAGGCCTGTAGGCTGTGGAATTCTTGTGTCTGATCTTGAAGGTTTCACACATGGCTTTCATCAAGTCGCTATTGAGATTTGAGCCATTATCAGTGATGATTGACTCTGGAATCCCGAATCGACAAACAATGCGTCGCGGACAAAGTATGCCACGACTTTCTTGGTCACTGCTTTGTAAGATGCTGCTTTGACCCATTTGGTGAAATAGTCAATTGCCACTAGGATAAACCTGTGTCCGTTGGAAGTGGCAGGCTCGATTGGTCCGATGACGTCCATTCCCCAGGCGGCGAACGACCACGGTGAGCTTGTTGTGTTAAGCTCGCTTGGAGGTACCTTTATCATGTATGTATGTATCTGACAGCGATGGCATTTACGGACATACTGGATGCAGTCTGTTTCCATAGTCATCCAAAAGTAACCAGCCCGGAGTATCTTCTTTGCTAAGACAAAATCGTTCATATGCGGACCACAGGTCCCAGCATGAATTTCTTCTAGTAGCCTGGATGCTTCCTTTGCGTCAACACATCTTAATCGTCCCAAATCAGGATTCCTCCGCTGTGAAAGAAGTTGTTGGACAATCTCCGAAGTGTGCGTTCTGAGTATGATTGGCAAGCTCCGGGTACTGTCCTTTTGCCAAATATTCCTTGATATCATGAAACCAAGGCTTTCCGTCTGCTTCCTCTTCAACATGGGCACAGTAAGCTGGTTGATTATGAATTTTCACTGGAATGGGATCAATGAAATTCTTATGGGATGTTGTATCATAGATGATAGAGTAGCCAATGCATCGGCGAACTCATTCTGGATTCTGGGAACATGTTGGAATTCCGTCTTTGTGAACCTCTTTCTCAATTTTTGTACGTGATGCAGATACAAAAGTATCTTGGAGTTCTTGGTTGCCCATTCCTCTCGTACCTGATGTATGAGTAAATCTGAATCTCCAATCAGTAGCAGCTCTTGCACGTTCATGTCAATGGCCATTTTGAGCCCTAAGATGCAGGCTTCATATTCGGCCATATTGTTGGTGCAGGGGAACCTGAGTTTGGCAGACACTGGATAATGCTGACCGGTTTCTGATACCAAGACTGCTCCTATGCCAACTCCTTTGAAGTTTGCTGCTCCATCGAAGAAAATTCTCCAACCGTCATAGGGTTCTGCAATGTCTTCTCCTATGAATGATACTTCTTCATCAGGAAAATACATTTTCAAGGGTTCGTATTCTCCATCCACAGGGTTTTCGGCAAGGTGGTCTGCCAGTGCCTGTCCCTTGACCGCTTTCTGAGTTACGTAAATAATGTCGAACTCACTCAACAGGATTTGCCATTTGGCTAGCTTGCCAGTGGGCATGGGCTTCTGAAAGATGTACTTTAAAGGGTCCATCCTTGATATGAGGTACGTAGTATAGGCACAGAAATAATGTCTCAGCTTCTAAGTTTCCAAGTCAAAGCACAGTTGGTGCGTTTCCAAAGAGAATACCGGGCCTTGTACGGGGTAAACTTCATGCTGAGATAATAAATGGCTTGTTCCTTCCTCCCCGTTTCATCATGCTGCCCCAAAATGCAGCCGAAAGCTCCATCTAACACTGCAAGGTAGAGCAATAAGGGTCTACCTGGCTCGGGCGGAACTAAGACTGGTGGTGTTGACAAGTACTCCTTGATTCTATCGAAGGCCTTTTGGCAGTCATCGGTCCATTTGGTAGCGGCGTCCTTCTTCAACATTTTAAAGATTGGCTCGCAGATAACTGTACACTGTGTTATGAATCGGCTGATGTAGTTCAGCCTTCCCAAGAAACTCATCACATCTTTCTTGTTCTTTGGCGGTGGTAATTCTTGAATGACTTTGACCTTTGATGGATCCAGTTCTATTCCTCGGTGGCTCACAATAAACCCAAGCAACTTCCCGGCAGGAACCCCAAATGCACACTTTGCGGGGTTTAGTTTCAAGTTGTACCTCTGCAATCTGTTGAAAAACTTCCTCAGATCTTCTATGTGGTCAGTGGCCTTCTTGGATTTGATGATAACGTCATCCACATACACCTCTCTCCTTGTGTATCATATCATGGAAAATGGTTGTCATGGCCCTCATGTAGGTGGCCCCTGCGTTTTTCAAGCCGAATGGCATTATCTTGTAACAATACACTCCCCACAGCGTAATGAAAGCCGTTTTCTCAGCATCTTCCTCATCCTTCCAGATCTGATGATAACCAGCGAAGCAATCCACGAATGATTGTATCTCATGCTTGGCGCAATTATCAATCAGGATGTGTATATTCGGCAAAGGGAAGTCGTCTTTCGGACTGGCCCGGTTGAGATCCCGGTAGTCAACACATACTCTGACCTTCCCATCCTTTTGGTACTGGAACAATATTGGCTAACCATGTCGGGTACTCAACCTCTCTGAGAACCTTAGCTTTGATCTGCTTGGTGACTTCTTCCTTGACTTTCAGACTCATATCAGGTTTGAGCTTTCTGAGCTTTTGCTTTACTGGTGGACACATTGGATCGGTTGGCAGTTTGTGAGCCACAATGGACGTACTCAGACCATTTATGTCATCATACGACCAGGCGAATATGTCCTCATACTCCTTTAGAAACTCTGTGTATTCTTTCTTCTCTGATGGCAATAAGTGAATGCTGATTCGTGTTTCCTTGACATTTTCTGCATCTCCCAGGTTAACAATTTCGGTTTCGTCCAGGTTGGACTTTGGTCTGTTCTCAAAGTTCTCAACTTCTTTGACAATCTCCTCAGGTATGTCATCTTCTTCTAAGTCAATGTCCGTTTGTTGCATTATCTCATTACATGTCACAGTCATTGGTTCATCAAGATAAGTAATAGTAATGTTGTATTGGTAAAGTAAGGAGGAAAACTATAGCAATAAATATAAATTCATAAGAAAAATCAAACATGCTTTGAATAATTGTTTCGAACATTGAAGATCTTATTGCGAAAATTGGAAAATGCGGAAAATAAAACAGTGAATAATGCTTGTTTTAGCCTTGCTACCCCGAGGCTCGTCGGGCTCTGGTGGTCCTGATGGTCCAATTGTTGAGGTGTGCTCCTCTGCTCACAGCTTGTATGGAAGGACCTTCCTCCCCTTCCTCCTCGAGAATAACACAGCAATCCATATCATTGTCCTCTAAAAATAGGTTTTTCACTGCCGCGAGTGCTTCTTCTTCATCTGTCCCATAGACGACGTCGGCCTGTTGGAAAGTCTGCTCCAGGTGCGGTATTGGTTGCTCTAACGGGTAGTAAGGACCGCACCATGGTGGCGACCAATTATTGAACTCCTCCCAGGTGTATTCGTATCCCAAACCGAAAGTAGTGCCATGTTTCTTGAGCTTTATAGGTTTAGAGATCCCTTGGAGATTCTTGCCGAGTCCTTTGCCAGGTTCGTACCCACTCCAATTCAATATACTCTCGATCTTGTTATCCCACCATTTGACTTTGTCGACAGCATTGACCCGCTCGATGTGGTGGTAAGTTTCTCCACTTAGATTTCTTCTTCCTCCGATTGCCGGAATGGTCTGGCGACTGTATATAGGATTACTGCCGTCACCATGAATGATCACTTCCTGGTGATTCCATTCGAACTTTACGGCCTGATGCAGCGTTGATGCTACAGCCCCAGCAGTATGGATCCAGGGTCGTCCTAGCAGCAAGTTGTAGGACGTTGGTACATCTATCACTTGAAAATTAACCTCGAACCAGGTTGGTCCCATCTGCAGACACAGACTAATCTCACCGATGGTGGATCTCTGAGAACCATCAAAAGCTTTCACATTGATTGCTCCTTCTTTATCTCATGCAGCATTTGCCCAACTTCTTGAGTGTTACCAAAGGACAGATGTTAAGGATGGAACCCCCATCGATCAGGATCCTGGTGATGAAATAGTCTTCGCATTTTACGGTGATGTGCAATGCTTTATTGTGACCCAGCCCTTTAGGCGGCAGCTCGTCCTCATAAAAGGTGATTTTCTGGCTCTCTAGCACTTGCCCCACCATATTAGCCATTTCCCCGCCAGTGATGTTACTGGGCACGTAGGCTTCACTCAGCACCTTCAACAGAGCATTCTTGTGTGTTTTAGAATTCTGCAGCAACGAGAGGATGGATATCTGTGCTGGCATCTTATTCAACTGGTCTATGACCGAATACTCCTTGGCCTGTATTTTCCTCCAAAGGTCATCCGGACCAGTCTCAATGAGGGGAGGCCGATTGGAGGCCTGCTTGCTTGATTCAGCTAGATGTTCAGGGGTATAGACTCTACCAATTCTTGTCATACCCTGAGCTCCGATAGTCTCTTCGATTCTGATCTTACCCTTTCTCCTTGCCTCGGTGGTATAATCCCATGGTATGGCGTTTGTGTAGAATGACGGCATGGTGGACATCACCACTGGGATCGGCGCGGCTATCTTTACTTCGAATGGAACATGTTCTTTGGGTGGCAAAACTGCAACCTCAAATGGTGCTGGTGCCTTTGCTGATGGTGCTGCTTCAAACTCAAGAGGCATAGACACGTCTACCTCGGTGTCCTCAGACGGCTAGATCTGGACTATAATCGGATTGAGAGTAACTGCTGGTTTCTTTGGGTCATCGCCTTCTGCGATCAACCCGATGGATTCTTCGGGATCTCAATCATCCTCCACTTCAATCATGTGAATACCCCCACCCTTATTGTCTGGTAGAGGGTTGTTGCGGACGTTTAGAGTGGCTTCCTTTGCTACAATGACTTTTTTATCAATCAGAGACTGTATTTTGTCTTTTAAGGAGCGGCATTCATCGATGGTGTGTCCTTTCATGCCGGAGTGGTATGCACAAGACTTGTTTGGGTTAACCCACTGAGAAGGATTCTCAAGGGTTGTAGCAGGGACGGGGGGTGACATAACCGGCGGCTTTGAGTCTCTCATATAGCTGGTCACTGGGTTCGGCGATGGCTGTGTATTGTTTTGGTGGCCTCCGATCAAAAATAGGTCGGGGCCTAGGGAAATTTTGGCGTGCGGGGGGTGATTGGTAATGAGATGGTTGGGCATTGTAAGTTTGGTAGACATGAGCGGGTTGGGAGTATCTGGGTGAGGTAGGCTGATATGTAGGAGGTGGAGATGACTGATAGGTTGGTGGTGGAGCTTGATAGGAGAGTGCTTGGTGATTTAGGGCTGGCTGATATGTGAGTGGAGGTATTGGGTAAGTTTGGTATATGAGGGGAGACTTGGTCCTTTGTGCGACCATCACGGCCCCTGCGTCCCTCTTCTTAGACACACCACCAGACTGCAAGGCCTTATTTGTGGCTTGCAAGACCTTGAAGTTTGTAACCATACCGCTCTTAATACCTTCTTCAATTCGTTCCCCCAGCTTGATAATGTTAGAAAACTTATGATTCTCAATCACCATCAATCGTTCATAGTATTCCGGGTCTTGAGCCCGGACAAGAACTTGTTCATTTGTTCTTCTTCTAAGGCAGGTCTGACCTTGGCAGCTTCAGACCTCCAGCGAGTAGCATACTCGCGAAATGTCTATGTGGGCTTCTTCTTTAGATTCTGGATAGAACACGTCTGGTGCGTTCTCTGTGTTAAACATGAACCTGTCCATAAAATCATATGCCATACCTACCCAGCTCGACCACTTCTTGGGATCTTGGCTAATATACCAAGATAGCGCATCTCCTTTCAGACTCCTCATGAACAGCTTCATGCGGATCCTTTCATCTTTTCCTACCCCGACCAGCTTGTCGCAGTATGTTCTCAGATGGACCCTTGGATCACCTGTACCATCAAACATCTCAAACTTAGGAGGTTTGTACCCCTCCAGTAGTTCGACATCCGGTTGTATGCAGAGGTCTTCATAGTTCAACCCTTCGATCCCTTTACTTCCTTCGACGCCCTGAATTCGGCTGATTAGTTTCTTAAGTTCCTCAGCCAAGTTTCTGATGAGTATATCCTTTTCATCAGTTTCAGGTGTGCAAGATATAGGTTGGGTGGAGAGCGGCACGGTCTCCCTGTAGATGGGTTTCTTGTTGTGGCCTGGTGTGTGGGCGTGGAAATGGTCATTTGCGGAGTTTTGCGGTTCTGGGATGAGTAGTGGAATGTTGTTTGGAGTATGGCAAGTGTTGCATTGGTTCTTTGTTGGAGCAGTGGGATGATTTGGTTGTTTTTAAGGAGGTGTGGGGTTTTGAACATTGGGGAAGTTGATGTCTGGGGTGCTGAGGGAGAAGGATAGGTTGGCCAAATTCCGAACCTGATCGAGCTCTTCCTGAAACTTCAACAATTTTTGGTCAAGTTGTGACACATTTTCATTGGGAACCCGAATACCATGGCCATCAGTGGCCTCTGCTATTGTGTTTTCTTTTCTAATGTTGCTCAAATCTTCCATCTTGCTTTTGTTCTTGTTCTTAACATGACTAAGAGGAGGAGTGGGTGGAGGGTCTCTGGATCTCGTGGAATAAGATGATGTTGCCAGAGTGCACGAACTAACCTTTGGGGAGGGGAATAACAAAAATAAAACAAAAAGGTAAACAAGTTAGTGAGGATCATAAAAAGTATTGCAATATTTAAACACGTAGTGCAGGAATGTAAAGCGTGACCTAATTTGGGAACCTCGTTGTGCCCGAGGTGGGCCTAGCAACAAGTTGATTTGGAGAACTTGAATGCTAAATGCCTCATTTCATTGATAAAGATAAGACGAATCCCAAATCGACATTAAATAAACAGGAAATGAAAGTTACTAATGGCCATTGGCCTTGTTACATTTTAAAGCAAAAAAGATAAACTCCTATCTACTTGGTCCTAGAAGGACCTTCCCTAGATTCGGCATCCTTGGCTCCGTCAAACAGCTTCCCCAACTCGCGAAGTCCTAGCAACAGGTATGCTCTGGCGAGATATCCACCTTGAGCCCCTTTAGCCTCTTGACAATATTCAACCCTTTTGAGAAACTTTCTTTCCAATTCCACTATGCCTCGCTCCAATTATCCTAGCCTTTTGTTGGCGTTGGTGGCCATGTCTTTCCATTCCTCGATCAGCTTCTGGTTGGACTCTTGTATTTCGCAATGTTCGCTTTCGCACTCCCGGATCCTTTTGCGCAACTGGTTGTACTTGACTTGCGCTTCGGCCTTTTCGTCTATTATCCTATGGCCTCGAACAAACCCTGGATGGCCCAAACCATCATGATTGTCTTCCAACCAACCTAAATAGAAAGGAGTACAGTCGGCGTGATATCTGTCTGGCTCTATGGTGTCTCTCCCCATTACGATCTTGCTATGCCACATGTGTTGGGCTTGGCACTTGTAGGGACTATCATCACCTTGGAAGTTGGCTCGAAAGTGGCTCATCTTGTCGACCCTGGGTATGACTTGCTTCCTACCAGCTTGCCTCATAATTCGCAGAGGGACATAAGGGTAGGTTCCCCTGAGACCAATTAGTATCAGGAAAGGTGCATCTCTGGATCGGGTGATGAACTCCTCTATTGGAAACCATTCGAACATCCACTGAACCTGTTCTTCGGTCAGATTATCAAATAGCTCAACCCATCATTTAGCATCCTCAGGCTGAGCGAACATGTCAGGGATGTAATTCATTTGCTTTGGATGGTAGAAAGTGACGTGATCATCCCAATCCCTACGCTGAATTTCTTGTCGATATTCGCCCTTTTGGAGATGCTCCATGAGCCAAAGTTGAAGTAGCAGATTGCAGCCTTCAAAGTGTTTCGCTCCTCGTTGACACTTTTCTAAGGCTCGGTATATGTCTGCAATAATCATGGGTACAATGCTGAATGCCTGCCCACCAATCCCCTCCATTAGGGTTTTGGTTACCATAGCTAGCCTAGTATGAATTCTACCTTTCTTCATCGGAAATACAATCAGACCCAGGAAGCAAAATATGAAGACGAAAACCCTGCGATGGACGTATCCCAAGGATGTGATGGAAAACTCGCCAGAGTAGGTACGGCAAGATTTGCTGTGACCGTACCTTTCATACAAGTAGTCAAAAGGGATGTATGAATCCTTCAGGCATGTTAACTCTGGATTCTTCTTTAAACCCATCATTTTAAGGAAGCCCCTATCTTTGCGATTCTCAGGCATTAGCAAGCCCGGAGTTTCCCATACTAGACCGGCCAGTCCTCCTATCTCTTCCAGCAAAGGTGTCATCTCAATGCCCCCAAAGCGGAATACGGCCCTTTCACAATCCCAAAACAATGTGGCAGCTTCTATAATCATATTATTAGGTTGGACCTCCAAAAGGGATGGTAGATTTCCCAAACATTTTCTGACGATATTTTGATCACTAGAGTGTAAATCTTTCCACCAGCTTAGCAACCTTGGGTGGATGTTGGTGACCACGCCGAATCTGGGGACTTCGTGCCTCATATTTCTGCAAGGCAAATAAGGTTAGACCCTTCCCCACCGGACTCAACTATTTAATATCAATGATTAGCATGAAGCTTTTAGTTCTCCAAATAAATGCACATAACGTGACGTCCGTTAGGGTTTAGTGAAACCTAGTGGACTTTGGACAAGGCTATCTTAAAGGATCATTATGTGGACAACATAACTAATCCGGCTAGGTTTGACCATGATGCATGCACAATTTGAACAGAGTAAGGTTTCTATGGGGTATTAGACTGGTACCCTTGAGCGGACAACTCAAGGGGGAAGGCTCGGAACTGTCGACTGCACCGCTGATCGACTAGTTTTACCGCAAATATGCCTTTCCGAATTTAGGGGGTAACGATATAGGAAGAGCGCAACCACTCATTATAAGCGTTGCTATAGTATTTGTTTTGGCACGAGTGGAGTATGATGTTGAGCATGATTATGCAATAATTAAAAGCATGTTGACATGTATTTGCACATTAAGAAAGCGATAAATACAACAGTTTCATAATTTAAAGCAATAAAGAAAAGAAAACAGGAAGATATGTCAGTTTTGCTTTTAAAGAAGAAATTAAATGCTTAAAGGAATTAAATAGATAATTGCACATAGAGAGAGGTATAAATTCACAAGAATAATCTGAAATGGTAAAAGCCTAAAATCCCCAGCAGAGTCGCCATGGTGTCGCCCCCCTTTTTCCTTCCGCGGAATCGGGTTTATGACATTTTGGTTAGGACAACTCTTTCCTTTTGGAAAGGGGTTTTGCAATTCGTGTCTAAAAGAAAAGAGGGTATGGTATTTATAGTTTTGAAAACGGGTGAAGAATAAGGTAATAAGTAAAGGCTTAACACAAACATGGAAACAATCACAATCAGAATCAATTAACCCAAGTACTTCCCTTAATCAAGGAAGTACTGCTCAAATGGATACTAACAAGGTTAATCAAGGAAAGAAATCAGTTTGAGACAGATTGATTCTTGCCATATAAAGGGGCAGTAAAAGCATGAAGTAAATAATCAAGTCTAAGTACAAAAATAGGCTTATTTTGGGAAAGGATTCAGCAGGGTAAAACATCACAGTAATGGAAAGGAATCAATTAATTTTAAATTGATGAGTAAAAATTAGGGCTCATAAGAAAACCCCTTTTGCAATTAGTCGGGAGATTGAGGAAATCAAGATCAATCAAGAAGGAACATGATTCTGCACTTCACCATATAAATAGCAAGGAATGAACAAGCGTGCAGAGTTAAACGAGTTGACAAAAAGAAGCAACACCAACATACAGTAGCAGTAAGGGGAAGCTAGGGTTCAGTAGTAAGAAAATATTCGAAGCACAGTAGTCAAGTAGGTCAAGTAGTCACATAGAATCAACAATGAAGAAGAACATAGCAACAGGTATAGAGAGTCAGAAACAAGTAAAGGTCTCACAGTAACAAGTGAGGCAAAACTTTTTAAGAAATTAGGGCTTCAACAGTAGCCGAATTTAAGAGATGATAAGAGCTCAAATCAGATAAGTTAAACAAGGAGAAGAAAGTCAGAAACAAAGAACTTAATCGAACAAGTACACGTTTTAACAAATAATTTCAGAACTCGGATAAGACCAAAAAGGGAACTAGGGCTTTTAACATGTTGAATCAAATAGAGGGAAAGCATAAACAGGTTGTTTGAACGTAGTAAAATCATGAAACAACACTAAAAATCAGAGAAGAGGTCTTTAAAAAGTTAAGAGAAACCCTAATCGGTGAAAAATGAAGAGTCATTTTGAAAGAAAAGTCAAAGAACCTTCGAGAAACACTTAAAAAGGTTCATAGTAAGCACAAATCTAAGATAGATCTGAAAGACATTGAAAGGTCTTAGAGATTAGGGTTTCAGAGAACCCAGAAAAGTGAGAAAGACTTTGAAAGTTAACGATCTGACCAGAAAAAGTCAAGGATCTGCCTTGAAAGACCATGAATGGCCGGAGAAAGGTCATGGATGGCCGGAGAAAGGACATGAACAGAAGTCGAGCAAGGACTGGACCAGATTCCTTTGAGGTTTGGCCATGAAACCACAGAAACAAACACCCAGGAGCCATAGGAGGCCGATACACATCTCAAATGGCCACGAGAGGCCATGGATTAGGTAGGTATTAGGGTGGGATTAGATGGCGGCGGCTAGGGTTCAAGAGGGATTGAAGAGAGAATTGAGAGGGAAAGGGATTCAGAGGCGGCGGGCGGTGAAAAATGAAGTAGGTTTAGGGGTCGTTCAGGGTTAAAAATGGAAAGGGTGAATGCTGGCCGTTGATCTGAATGATCAACGGCCTGGATTAAAGAGGGTAGGTAGGGGTCCAGGTTTGGGTCGGTTCAATTTGAAATTGGGTCGGGGTTTAATTGGGATTGGGTCGGGGAAATTGGGTTTAATTAGGGGTTACAATTAGGCTAAAATTGAAATGCAATTGGGCTAGATTTTAAATAGCCATTTTTCCTTATTTAATTTATAAAAATTAATAAATTAATTTCTGAAAACAAATTAAAAGCACTAAAATGATTTATAATATATAATTAATACTTTAAAAATATAGGACTTGATTTTATGAATATAAACGCAATTAAATCTTAAAAGAGGCTAATATTGTAAGTATATGCACTTTAGCTAAAAAAATACTAAATAAATTTGTAAAAATATATAAAAGTTACCTTAGCTATATTTTAGCATAAATANAAAGGTTCCTTGGACGACCAAGGGTGTTTTGGTAATTTGATACATGGATATTTCTAGAACCTGGACCCATTATTATGTTAATATAAGACCCATTGAAAGTGGACCACATGTGTCCTTTTGTTCTCCACGTGCTCAACTTTTACTTTACCATTTATTTCCTTTCTTTTACACTTTCCATTGTCTATTGTCCAGCCACTTCATCTTCTTCACTGGAAAAAGGTGGTCTTCTACCCACTTCAGTTTTAATGGTTTCTCTCTCTCATTCATCTAATTCTCTTATATATTCTAACCGTGCATTTCTTTGATGGTTTATTTCATTTCGTGGGTCTCTATATGGGTTTCAACGTTCTCCATTTTGTCTAATTTATAATTAATACTTTAAAAATATAGGACTTGATTTTATGAATATAAACGCAATTAAATCTTAAAAGAGGCTAATATTGTAAGTATATGCACTTTAGCTAAAAAAATACTAAATAAATTTGTAAAAATATATAAAAGTTACCTTAGCTATATTTTAGCATAAATATGAAGATCCAATAAATGAATCATCAAAAATAATAATTTGGACATAATTATTGGGATTTTATGGATGAAAAAGGGAAATAAATCAATTTAAAAACCTTTAAAAATTATGAAAAAATAATAATACATTTGGACATACATATATATATATATATATATATATATATGCTACTTTGAAAGTATTTTTCATATTGAAAATATATAGGGGAAAATTGGGTGTCAACACCATGTTCTTTAGTAGTTGAATTCAGTAGGCTTCAGTACATGTAATATGCTTTCATTATGGGAATGGATTCCAGTCTTCTTAAGTGTTACTAAACTAATATGTGTTCCCTACCTTGTACTGTATCTCTATGTCTGTGTTTAAGACCTTATTGAGTTGTTCTTGCCCGACATGATAAATTCCTGAATCTGTATTGATTAGCTAAGGCATGTTTCCATTCCATTTAAGTTCTAATGTATGTTTGATTTGTTAATCTTATGTCTTTAGGATTTCTCCTAGGGCAAATTTCTATGTTAGTTTCTCTTATGTCAATGTAATTAGTATGAATGATTATGCTCCTCTGTCCTATTCCTCTTAAGTGATACATATTCTCATGAGTTTTGGCACTGTTGTGGCCTGTTGTAGACCATGCTAATAGGTTGTTGCAGTACTGTTAAGCTCCCATGTTATAAATCTTCATGTGAAATTGCATATCCCTCTGGCTATAATTATTTGAATAAGGCTCACTTGTTTAAAGGCTTTTCTGACTAGTTCTAGCTAATATCTTGCACTAAACTGCATGTGTGTGTTTACCCTGTTAACTCAATAGACCTGCTTCTTAAGCCCTCTTAATGTGTGACTGTGTTCAGCAGGCTACACCCTTTCCTTTGTTGAATGACTGCTCGATATGGTGTTAGCTTTCTATGTCAAACTTGCTATGTTAAAGTTGTCCACCTAGTTGGCATGTTCAAGCCCTCGTGTTTGACCAATCTTGTTCCCTTAGCTTCTATGAATGATAATATGTTTATGTAATCGTGCCCCTATGAGGTATCACTATCAATAGACTTTAGAGTTGTATATTGGTTGCCATGTATGGTCCCTCCCTCTAAGCCTGGTGTGAGTTCGTGTGTGGCCCTGGGTTGTGTAATGGATACACTCTCACGCTTGAGGTGTGCTTGGATCTGGGTCTACTGTTCGTGTGAAAAGTGAGCTTGCTGAAGGCCCAGGTGTTACTGGGTTATTTCTCTTTTGGGCCTATAGTCTTTCAATATGTAATATTTGCATTATTCATTATTTTGGGCCTGTAATAATTTATAAACAAAACGGATAGGGGAATTAGTAAAAAGAGGGTAGGGTACTCTAGTTCTCACAGCCTATAAGACCTATGTGGTTTATTTGATATTTGCTTTACACGCTTTTAATTTCATGTGTAGAAAGCATGCATATAGGAGTCACGAGCACACACATCACTTAACATGACAAAACATGTTATTTCAAGTATTTGTTGTACCTGTTTCCACTACTGTGCACTCTTAGATAACATGTATATAGGGCGCATCAATGCAGTATTTTTACTTACCTAGATACCACGCCTATAGGACTTCAAATAATCAATTTATCAATTACTTCAATTACTTTTAGTGTGCTGCTCATCTAGATATCATGGCTATAGGGTTCTAATATTCTAATCGACTGTTCCCATTATTTTCTATTATGCTGTCGCCTAATTAAGATACATGCCTATAAAACTAGCATTAGTAATTCAGAACTATGACTATTTTCACTAACTTTTTTAAGCAAAACGATTAGATATCATGTCTATAGGACTTGCAACGTTCAATTTGCCTATGCGTTAATCTAGAAATTGCTGCACTGCCCATGTATTACTAGAATCCAGAATCACTTAGAAATCATGCCTATAGGATTTGCAATATTTTAATTCGCATGAACGCTGCTTATATGTATTACTGGAAATCAGAATCACTTAGAAACCATGTCTATAGGACTTATAACGATCTAATATGCCCGTACGTTAGCCTAGAAAATGTAGCATTACCTGTTTGATATTGGAATCATATAGAGATCATGCCTATAGGACTAAAGGATTTTGAGTCTTAATTTTGAGATGTTCTACTGCCTAATACCAGAAATCAGTATGCGTGCTTCCTTGTTTATGTGTGAAGGCTAACATGAGTCACTCTTTGCTATTATGTGCGGTCCTATTTGTTTTGAATGCGCGATTAGTTTTCTCATTTTTGAGCAACCTAAGTAAGTCTAGAACCACTCAAATTGAGGTCCAAAGCCTCCTGGACCATAGGCATGGGACTGGTAGTGCACGCATACGATACGACCTAGAATTGAATTAGAACGCTTTAGGTAAACAACTTCAACATAGTAATCGGGCAGTAGGAGATGATAGTTTGTGCCCGCTGAATAATATGAGCAACTTCTATCTAAAGGGAATTGCAAAGCATTAATTATGTTGCACGAAGTGATCCTTTAGGCTAAAAAACTTAGGACCTCCCCCCTTCCTTTTAATATACTTGCTATTTACACTTAGTCATTTAGTGTAGACCAATGTATTTGTACCCTTGTAATCGTAAGGATCTGTACCAATTCCCATGTGCTATGATAAGACTCTTCGACTTTTATATTTTCTTTTGTGTATTTGATCACCTAGCCTAATTACATAACCCACATAGCTTAAAGTTCGGCCGGTGATGTTAGGATAGAAACCTGTGTTTTAGCCGTAGTATTACATTCCAATGATTGCATTTTTACGTGCGTTTGAGTTCAAATGATAGTGAATTGAACTTAGTACGTGTTTTATGCCTTGGAGGAAGTGATCATGAGCTCAAAAGTTAATTTAGAGCTAAATTGATCAATTTGGAGCTTTGAAGTTTGAGTAAAAGCCCAATACATTAAGCCGGGATCGTGTTCGGGGGTCGTGTACCAAGTCTGGATGTTAAAAGGGGACGAAATAAGTTCACTCTGAGAAAATTGCACTGCTGCGCCGCATGGGGCGCCGCAAGGTGCGGCGCAGTAGTGTAAAATTGTGCCTGACTCGAAAATATGAAGCTGCAGATAAAATGCACTACCGCACCGCGGCGCAGCCTGCGGCGCGACTGTTTAATTTTTACAGAGCTAAATCCTAGTTCGCGCAGGAATGGAATTTTTTCGTCTGGGCTCGACCCTACTTGGTATAAATACATGTAAAAATGCTATTTTGAGAGGTTGGACAGATTTGAGACATAGATTCGACCTAAGGAGGCAAGAACACATTTGGAGCAAGGCGGAGAATTTTTCTACGAGTTTTTCCTTCCTCTTCCTATTTTTCATTGTTGGTTATGACTTTTAGTATTGTAGTTTTACATGCTATTATGAATAGCTAATTTGTTATCTAGGGTTTTGATGGAACCTTTTGTAGGATAAATTATTGTTATTTTTATATAATTGAGCCGTATTATTTTCTCTATTTGTTCAACTACGTGTTTGTTGTAGTTAATTGACAGGATCCTCAATTAGCTGTGCCTATTTAGTGTGCATAACTCGGGAGAGAGTGCATATTTAGATAGTTGTTGAACAACACCACTCCCAAAGTATAAGAGGGATCTATAACTGCGGGTTAAAGGCGGGATTAGGGATAACGAAGCCTTGGGTGCAATCTATATTGAGCTGTAATAAACAAAGCCAGCTAGTGTAACTTGGGAGAGTGCGTCTAGTAAATTGTGATAATTACTCGGGAGAGAGTTACGACAGTCAGAGCGCTCATGATCGGTATAGAATACTTAGGCGAATTTATAGAAAACATAGCGGGAAGGATTCCGATAATTGGGGAAATCATAACTCTAGACCTCCTTAATCTTGACTCCAATCCTTATCCTTGTTAATTGATAGTTTTATTGCTTTCTAGTATTTGTTAGTTAATTGGATAAAAAATAAACATTATAATCTTTTATAATTAGGAAATTGTTTGGGCTTGTATTTCTTAGTGATATTGAACAACTATAGCTAAGCCTTAGTTCTCTGTGGGATTCAACTCCGGACTTGTAAACCGGATTATATTTGCAGTCATTGGAATGTAATACTACGGCTAAAACACGGGTTTCTAGCCTAACATCAACACCCTACACTTAAACCATTGCTCGTCCTCGAGCAATCAAACTTCACTTTATATAGACACGACCTTTTTAAACAACTCTCTTAATTCATTATGCCAAGAATATTTAAAATAGATTAAGCACAAAAGCATAACATCTTAACCTCAAGATTTGACTCACAAGTACCACGCATTATCACTCGCCCACTTACTCTAACATAGAAGTCAATGACATTACCTTTCCTTCATGAATCAAGTGCCCTCACACAACCAATGAGAGTAGTCCCACACAATAAAATTTAAGAACATTTAGGAACACAAGATAGAAGAATTCACTCACTCTCAGAAATAACATTCATATGCCACAAAAGATGCACCATAGGCTTGCCAGTAGTGTACTACTCTACTAATCGAGCTCATTCAGTCTAGGATCAAGTAGGACTTTATTTGGCTGTAATGTAGGTTGCGGGACGGGTAGGATACATTTAGATATAAGAGTGACTACACCTCCCTAAGCACTTTAATACATATACTTTAACATTCAGAACCCCACACTTATGTCAAACCATGACACCACCTTCACATCAATATACATCAACTCCCAAATTATTTAAGCACAATTACATCAAGAGTCACCACTATCAAAGAATATTTTTTTCACAGCAATACAACTATTTTTTTTTTCTTTTTTTTCTTTGTCAATTAAAGTGGCTCTTGCTCTTTCAAATCAGTGCACCTTTCTCCTTATTTCATTGGTTCCACTCAAAAGCCAAACCAACCACCCCACACTTTAACTTTTACAAAGTTCATAACAATTCAAGTGCTCGTGAGAGGTGAAAAGGTTCAAATATATGGTCAATTCAAATAATTGGGTAAGGCTTGTAATGTGGTAGCCAAAGAAACAAGATTACAGGCTCAAAGGGGTTAACTACGATACATAACAATTAGGTGGGTAAAATATATATATCTTGCTCAACAAAGAAATGCCTATATCACTTCCTAGACTGAATAAAACTATTATTTTGCTTTGCAAACACACGGGGCAAGTTCTAGGCATCAAATGCAATGCACAAAATAACATCCAAACCTCACACACACATGGCACATAACTCACTCAGGATTGGATACATCAAGAGACTCTAGTCAAAGCAGTTAAGCAAATTTAAAATCATACAATTTAAGGTACTTATACAAGAGTCAAAAACTGAGCCTAAGTGTCACAACCAAAGTACTCACTATTCTCAAGGCATAAAAAAGTCAAGAGATATTGCTTCAATTCAAAACACAACACCATGGCTCTTATTCCTTAAAAAAACCTAACTACACCCGGTTCAAATAAAACCCTTGGAAAAGAACCGTGGCCCAAAGAAAAACCAAGGGGGAGTTACTACACTACCTAAAATAAAACAATAAATCTTTTTGGTATTTTCTTTAGACTTACTTCCCTCAAGAAAACTGTCTAGAAGATCCGTCATCAGGAAAAGTCCAATCTTTTAAAAAAATTATTTAATTAAACGAACACAGCTAAAGTAGCATGAAAAGTCACCCAGACAATCTCCTCACCCCACACTTAAAATTGTGCATTGTCCCACACCCATACATATAAGAGGGTAAAAGAAACTCCCTGGAAGGCCAAAGGCCGAAGTACTAGCAGTTCATGGGGTACTCAGACTTCTCCCAAGCTTGGTCCTTCGTGTGGGTACCTCACACTTAGTTCCAACCATTTGGTTTGCTGATGCATCCTTCCAATACCTTTGCTTTCCATGCTCCTAGAAAATAAAAAAATTGACACTACAAAAATAATACAATTAAAAAAATAAAAAATAAAAAATAAAAGAAAGCAATGAAGCTAGGTTGCCTCCCAACAAGCGCTTGATTTAACGTCGCGGCACGACGTGAATCACTTTCTGCCTCCACTTTGAACTTATGAATCGGACATCAAGTTTTGATTCTTCTCTATGATCATGCTCCTGGGGTGGTGGAACGAATCTGACTGGCCAAATAAAATAATGTAGTATTCTGCACTTCTTGGCCTTATATGAGGTGTGTAATCCCGACTTTCTGGCAAGAAGAATTCCAGAATGTAAGCACTTTTTTCCTCATTCCTTGACTCCTCAAATGGCTCGGACGACTCTATTTCCATATCATCATCTAAACACAATGTGGAAAAATGCTTGGAGTGAGGACCAATGCGCTCAACTATATGAACATTGGGACTGTCTACATTCTCAACACTAATGACAATAGAGTCAACTAAATATGTATCCTCAATATCCTTGGTTGACTCTAGTATCTCTTCTACAACATCGACATCCTCAAAATCTAGTGCGATTGATTGTTGGTGTTCTACTCTAGCCTCCTCCTCTAGCTCATCAATTTCTGTATCTAATTCACGCTCTTCTTGGATACTATTCACAATATTGGCTTGTTGAGCATAAAAAACTTCAACCAGTTGACTCATGTGAACTTTCAAGTTGTGAATAGTTTCCTCCTACCTTTCTATCTGCAGTAGTAATTTACTCTGTTGTTCCAAAATGCACTTTAACATATCTTCGAGCTTCTTTAGGTCAGCTTCCCTAGGTTCTTTATTCCTATTAACTTCACCAGAAAAAGAAGAACCATCAAAGTAAGGGGTTGGGGGAAGGTAAGAAATATAAGCACAACCGTGAAAGTGACCATCCTGACCACCACACATATCACACACATTCCACATATAAGATTGAGTTGGTGCAATAAACTCGCTCTCGGAAATATTTTGATAATTTTGCCCTGGGTGGTTTCCTTCACAATATGCATAAGGAGGATTAAAAGTAGAATTACCAACATCAAAATTCTCATAATTCCATGATGCCATGTTTCTCAAATAAACAAATAAAACTATTAAAAAAATCAAATAATAAAATAAAAGTTCAAACTTGAAACCGAGCAATATGTACACCTACAACTACACCGTTAGTCCCCCGGCAACAGCACCAAAATTTGATCACGCCCAACTATGCCTTATAAAAAGGACTAAGCGGTCGTTGCAAATATAATCCGATTTACAAGTCCGGAGTCGAATCCCACAGAGAACTAAGGCTTAGCTACAACTGTTCAATACTGCTAAGAAGACAAGTTCGAACAATTCCTAAGTTATAAATATTAAGATTCTTATATCTAATTAACTAAATAATTAAATTAGTAGATTAACAACTAAGGATACTATGGGTTGGAGAAAAGATTAAGGAGGTCTAGAATTATGATTTTCCCAATTATCGGTAGAGAATATTTAGGCGAAATTATAGAAGACATAGCGGGAAGGATTCCGATAATTGGGAAAATCATAACTCTATACCTCCTTAATCTTTTCTCCAACCTATAGTATCTTTAGTTGTCAATCTACTAATTTAATTATTTAGTTAATTAGATATAAGAATCTTAATATTTATAACTTAGGAATTGTTCGAACTTGTCTTCTTAGCAATATTGAACAGTTGTAGCTAAGCCTTAGTTCTCTGTGGGATTCGACTCCGGACTTGTAAACCGGATTATATTTGCAACGACTGCTTAGTCCTTTTTATAAGGTACAGTTGGGCGTGATCAGCCGGACCCACAGTTGTAGACCTCGAAGAGTGTCTAACACCTTCTCTTTGAGGTAATTTGAGCCCTTACCCGATCTTTGGTGGAGTTGACTAGTCAAACAGAGTTATTTGCAAATAGGTGCCCTAACGCACCTTAAAACTCGGTAGGTGGTGACTCTCCTCTTTTAGTAACCTTCATTTAAAAGGTTGTCACACGTCGAAACCCGCTTTCGCGAGAAAATGGGGCGCGACACATATTACCCCGCTACAAGTTATAGTAAAAGAAGATATTAAACATTTCCTTTATTTATTTTCTCAATATAACCAACCGATTTCGCGAATACTTTAGAAACTAAATAAGTTTCTTTGAGACTTACTACGACACAATACTTATTGATAATCAATTTTATTTCTCCAAAATAGTATAATTGGCTCTTCCGGAGCTCTCAACTAATTTTGTACTACCACATATTCATCATCATCTATATGGTGAATATCTCTTTCAAGGAGAAAATTATACCATTATGGTCATGATCAAAATCATTATAGGCAAGATATGTTGTTTCTATTACTTTTGCCCTATAATAATCACATTGCCATAATATATTGGCATAACCACAATAGGTACGTGATCAATGACCATTCATGCCATAATCATCTATATGTACTTTACAAAATCTCATGTCAAATCGATGACAAACATTACTTTCACAGAGTGAAGGATTATTTTGAGAATCCTTATTATTCTCATTAACACAATAATGACGATTATAATTTCGTCTATTGCCACGTCCACATCCAAGATACCTTCATGGTAATAATTTTATCTTCTTTCAGACTTATAGCATATTGCTACCACATTCTCTTAAAGGAACGAGAATGAAGCAAATTCAATGTGACGGGTTTCCTCTTCTTGTGCTCACAATCATACATGAATTTTATCATGGTAAGACATAGAAATTTTACCAGTTCTGGTGGTTATAATTTTCTTACAAACTCTATTAGAGTTATAATCAAAATTTGTTGTCTTTGATTGTATTTAAAATCAAATTATAGAATTCAAGAATTTAAAAGAGAAAAATAAGGTAAAATACTTACCTTAAGTCCAGAATTTATTCCTGAAGGAAGTTCATGGAATAATTAACAATCATTATGCTCATATTATGTACAAGTTGAGCACCGTGCACATAACACAAAGCCCGGTGACCGAAGCAAATGCCTAGTATAGGAATATCGATGCATTCACCCAAGAGCCTCATGCAAATTCCTATATCATCTCTCCACGGCTGGTTTAATTTCTCGAACATTAGACAACTAATTAATAGTGTATCTATAAATTAAAACAACTGTCCTCTACTCAATTGGTTAGAGTCCCGTGCTGATAACGTGTTATAAAACAATAAAAGAAGAAGAAGAGTATTGTAGAGAAAAGTAGATAGAGAGAATTCTTATTGATTTGGGATGAATTACAATGGAGTAGAACCCCTCTATTTATAGGGAAAAAGTAATTTAGCCACCAAATAACAAACCCTAAATTCTCTCTAAAATATAGACATTCGCCTTAAATGCAATTCTATTTATGACAGTATTCAAATTAATGAGTCAATAAATATTTGAAATAGGGGTTTTGTTTTTCGTTATGGTAATGCAATGTTACGGGTAGGAAAATTAGATTGTTTCTAATGATAAAAATAGTTTTTTTATCTTATATGAAGTTTATAAAAATGGACAATATCTCGTATTTATACTATTTCATTTGGAAAAAAGGAATTTGACCAACGAGACGTGAGGTGGCATGATGTTCAAATTCTAAGAATGGAGAATCATTTGATAAGAAGTATTTGACCACTTTTAGTAGATTTATCCAATACACTTCTGATTTATTGGGTCTCGTAAACTTTGACTACAAAATTCGAGTTACTATACAAGAATTATAGCTTCTTTTTTTCAAAAAGGACGGCCTGTGATTGGGGAGGAGTGTCACAATCCAAAATTCACTAGTCGTGATGGCACCTAACCCAACCCGCTAGGTAAGGCAACTAATAATTATCCAATTCGAATAATATTAATAAGACAATTTAAACAAAAGGAATTATCTGAATCTTATACATTCCCCAAGAACTGGTAGTACAAATCATGAGCTTCTAAGAATAGAATTTACAAAGCTGATATGAAGTAAATACATCTTCTATTTGAAAGTACATAAACAGAGTTTTATAATCTAGGGCTACCATGAACAAGAGGCAGCTACAACAGGGACGCAGGTACATCTTCAAATCTAGCTCCCATCGAACACAGCAACAACAACAGCCAGCATCTGCACGCAAGGTGCAGAAGTGTAGTATGGTACAACCCACCCCATGTACTCAATAAGTAACAAACCTAACCTAAAGTTGAAAGTAGTGACGAGCTGGAACATGGTCGGGTCCAACACCAGTAGCCAACAACAATTCATAACAACGTAGAGCATATAAATAAGGAAGTAACTCGGAGATAAAATGCTCAGCTTTCTCACAGTTTTCTGAGAATAGTTCTGTTTTTCAAGAAATGTTAGTGAAAACCCAAATCTTTTACAGAAATCGTCGAAAAATATGAGATAGTTTGAAAACTGCAATTTTTTCTAAAAATCCTTTCCACAATAAATAAGATTGATTCCTTCCAGATAGCCGGTGTGAAATACCTCTCTATGCCCACATATCAATGTGTGTTAAAAGTCATGAATGACGTGATACCGTACAACGTGAGGAAAAATACATCTTTATGCCCGTATGTTATGTGTGCATGCCAATGTCATGTATCTCAGAGATGAATCATGTACTCACACTCTCAGAGTACTCAATCTCACTATCTCACACTTTCCACTCATCATGCTCAACCAATCTATACTGTATATGACCAATCCGGCCCAAGGAAGATCCATCCCGGAATATATACATCATTGACCATCAGTCACTCAGTACCGAGGAAGGCAAATCCGGCCCGTGGAGAAGATCCATCTCCATGTATATAAATGCTCAACCACTCGGTACTATATATGGCCCATACGGCCTAGGAAAGATCCATCCCTGAATATATAGATCACTAATCATTAGTCACTCAGTACCGAGGAAGGCCAATCCGGCCGTGGAGAAGATCCATCCCTCAATATAATCAATCGCGCTCACTGGGGTGTGTACAGACTCCGGAGGGGCTCCTAGAGCCCAAACGCTATCATAAGCCAGATCCAGGCATAAATCAATATAATATGCTGCGGCGTGCAGCCTGATCCCATAACTGTAACTCATAATCAGGCTCTCAGCCTCACTCAGTCATCAATTTCTCTAGTCTCACTCACGGGCTCACAATGTCATGAAACTAGCCCAACAACAATGATATGATGTATCAATAAACAACAACTGAGACTGAGATATGATATGAATGCATGAATATGACTGAGTACGAAATATCAATGAAATCAGTAAGATGGCAGCAAGAAACGAACGCTGTGGGTCCTAACAATATCAGCATAAAGCCTAAACATGATATTTAGCATGATTGACAGCTCAGTTACTTTATCACATGGTGAAAACCAGATATCTACTATACAGTGCCATGGAAAAAACGGAGTCACAATTCACGGGTGCACACCCACAAGCCCGTAACATAGCATGTGTGTCACCTCAATACCAATCACACAACACGTAATTCCGGGTTTCATACCCTCAACACTAAGTTTAGAAGAGTTACTTACCTCGAACAAGCCAATATGATTACCGAGCAAGCCAGTCGATGCTCCAAAAATGCCATCACGCGCGTGGCGACCTGCGAACGGCTCAAAACTAGCCAAAAGCAACTCAAATTCATCAAATATAGCCCAAGGAAACGATTCCAAATGATAAAGATCGAATCCTCAATCAAAACCCAAAACCGGCCAAAAGTCACACTCGAGCTCGCGCCTCAAAACCCGACAAAACTCACAATGTCACGACCCCAACCGGCCCGGTCGTGATGGCACCTCTCGTGAAGACAATGCCAGCCGACACAACACTCACATTATCCCTTTAAGCATTAAGAATAATTTTTAAGCCTTTAATTAAACAATGTTTCATAATAACTTCTGAAATAACAGTGCAGAATAAAAATACAAGCCCGACCTCGGGGTGTCACTAGTCATGAGCATCTATCAAGGTCTGCATACAACAAGAAATCTAAAATAATGTACTAAATACAGTAATAACAATGTGAGGAAGGGAGCGGTGCTGCGAACGTCATGCAGCTGCCTGGTAACTCTAATAACTCCGCGCCTGAGCAAATCAACACCCGCTATCGGGTTCCGATATACCTGAATCTGCACACGAGGTGCAGGGAGTAATGTGAGTACTCCAACCCAGTAAGTAATAAGAGTAAATAAAGACTGAGCAGTAGGAAACAATGAATCCACATTCACGTCAGGCTCAATAAACACAACAAGCTTTCAAATCATAATACGAGTCAACCTTCCCTTTTGAAATCCAGCTTTTAGTAAATATCATTTTTGTTTGAAATACTTTCCAGCAGTTCCAGTAGGGGTTTAATACCATTTAAATTAATAATAGAGATTAAAGCCATAATCGGACCCTCGGTCAAAGCATAGTTCATAAAACAGCCCCTCGGGCAATACAGTAATCATAAACACTTCATAACTTGAAAACCTCGGTGGAAATAACCAAATGCCAAATCAGTGATTAATTTCTGAACATCTCATAAACCCCAGTTTAAATAAAAGTTGTTTTAAAATATTTGTTCAACTTTCCGACAGAGGCTCAATATAAAGATGGGTGAAAACAGTCAATAAATCAACATATTCGATAGAAACTCGTTTTAAAGAGGAGTGAAATCAATAAGTTCTTAGACAGGCCTCTCAGGCAAACATCACTCATATGCATGTATATATCTATTGCCCCTCGGCTAGCCTCTCTGTCACTCTTGACTCAACTCTTACCAATCAGTACTCGTACTCAGCACTCACGCTCAATAGGTATCATATAGTAACCGCTGCGGCGTGCAGCCCGATCCATATATCGCTGCGGCGGTGCAGCCCGATCCATATATCATCGACGGCGCTCACTGGGGGTGTGCAGACTCCGGGAGGGGCCCCTTACGGCCCAAGCGCAATATTGTTGCGGCGTGCAGCCCCACCCATATAAGTATTGTTGCGCCGTGCAGCCCGATCCGTATCCATATATGTATGTATGTATGTATGTATATATATATATATATATATATTGCTGCGGCGTGCAGCCCGATCCATAGATATATAATCCTCACAACTAGGCCCTCGGCCTCTCTCAGTCATTAACCTCACCATCAGACTCTCAGTATATCTCAGTCATCAATCTCACAATCAAACCCTCGGTCTATCTCAATAAAACAAAGAACTCAGCCCAAAACAGTTTCCACATTTTAAGAATATAGTGATAAAGCCAGACTTGAGTAATAAACAGGTAACACATGACTGAGGACATGCTTTCAACACATTTAGAATGAGGATAGATAGTAAAAATGCCCCTAAGGGTCTCAACAAGTCGGCACAAGGCCCCAAACATGGCATACAGCCCAAAATATAATAATATCAAACAACTAACTATCAAATACGCATTAAAGTACTCGTTCGGGAAGGACTAGGTCACAATCCCCAGCGGTGCTCTACCTCACGCTCGTCATCTAGCGTGTAAGTCACCTCAAAGTAACACAACGATGTGTAATCCGGGGTTTCAAACCCTCAGGACAGTATTTACAATCATTACTTACCTCGAACCAGCGAAATCTCTACCTCGCGACGCTTTTGCCCCTCAAATCGGCCTCCACGCGCGTCGAATCTATCCAAAATCAGAACGAATACGTCACAATATGCTAAGGGAACAAGGCCCAAGCGAAAACAATCGAAAAATATCAAAAATCTCGAGATTAGCAAAACCCGAGCCCCGGGCCCACTTCTCGAAACTCAGAAATTTTTACATCAACGGGTTCCTTATCTCGCCACGAGTCCATACATATCAAAAACTCTCAAATCCGACCTCAAATGGCCCTTCAAATCCCAATTTAAAATTTCAAAAAGTCCCAAGCCCTAGTTCTTCCCTTTTTAGCTAAATTTCCATGAATTTCTAGGTTAATTTCACAATATAATCACGTTTTTGGTTCATAAGACTTACCTCCAATCAATCCTCTTCGAATCCCTCTTCAATTTCTCCCAAAGAGCTCTCAAAATACTCAACAATGGAGGAAAAATGACTTAAGCTCGCGGATGAAATGTTTTAAACCCTTCTGTCCAGCTCCTGTACTTCCTTCTATGCGAACACGGGGGACCTCCCGCGATCGCGAAGGTCAAAATTCCTCTGCAATAGTTGCTGCATTTCTGCAATTTCCTAAGTCTCAAAACTTCCCGTTAGCCATCCGAAATCATCCCGAGGCCTCCGGGACCTCAACCAAAAGTACCAACACATCCTAAAACATCATTCAAACTCGTTCCAATCATCAAAACACCTCAAACAACACTAAATCTATCAATTCACATCGAATTCAAGCCTAAGCTTTCCAAAAACTTCCGAAACTCGCTTTTGATAAAAAAAAACCAACCAAATCACCTCCGAATGACCTGAAATCTTGCACGCACATCCCAAATCACATAACGAAGCTACAGCAACTCTCGGAATTCCATTCCGACCCTCGGATCAAAATCTCACCTATCAACCGGAAATCGCCAAAATGCTAACTTCGCCAATTCAAGCATAATTCTACACCGGACCTCCAAAACCACTTCCGATCACACTCCTAAGTTGTAAATCACCCAACGAAGCTAACCAAATCATAAAAATTCAAATCCGAACTCATATACAAATAAGTCAACTCTTGGTCAAACCTTTCAAATTCAAAGCTTAATTCATTCCAAATTTTCCTGAAAACCAAAACCAACGACCTACATCAGTCATAATACATTGCACGGGGCAAGTCATGCCCAAGAACTGGTGATCAAAGTGCAAAAGCTCAATACGACCGGTCGGGTCGTTACATCCTCCCCCACTTAAACACAATTTCGGTACTCAGAGTTGTTCTAAAAGCCAACCAATAACTGAATAACTTTACCAGGCATATACCCGGGGGTGATCCCACGCCACCCTATCTTACATAGGTTCGATAACACAACATAACTGAAGTTTCACAATCCATCCTAGTCCATAAACCATAGAATCACATTTCTGCTTCTGAAATCCTCAATGAGATCAGAATCTCACATTTATACTTTGAACAAGTCCAAACAAGCTATAACAGACCATAATCGCTATCTCAGGCACAATCACATGATACAGCACATAACTCAAGCACTCGCAGCGATAACTTATAATCACAGCAGTTGCACCTAACAACTGAATACCGATAGAAAACCTATGACAACTAAAGTCTCCTTCCAACACTTCCACATACTGTCAATGATAAAGGAAACACGCAATAAATCATAACCATTTCTCAGATCAACCATCCATAAGGCTACTTCTCCTTTGGCAAGGACCATAACAAATTTCTAAGCCGAACCTCGATATTTATCCATCAAACAAGCTGAAATCGAATCCGTTCGTATTCATTAATGATCCCAACGATCTCCTCTAGTCCAACACACCACTCTGGTGACACGACACATCAATAGAGGCCTAAGCCACAACTAGCAATATACGCGCACTAATAAGCAACGATTTGAACATGCTCAAATCATGGAAATAACTCAAATGAAAGAGTTGTAACTCAAGCTCACCAGTACCACCACAACACAAGGCTGAGAGCCCGTCTCACATCATAGAATAGAACACACGAATCTAACCCGCAAGATCATATCTCCACATGGCTATGCTGCAATGCGCGGTCCTACCCAAACACTGCTCCACATGGGACACCTCAAGTCACTATGCTCGAAATTGACAACTACGCACAATCTAATGTCTAGAAAAAAAGCAAATCATTATGCCCACGGTGAAACAATTGACATACATCACGCAAACCCGACAGAACATATCCGATATGCCATTCGCCGAGCAACTCCCAATTACTCTTCCCGCTCATCTTCCATTTATGAAATTCCGATAGAACCGCACCATAGGTGCCTATAACCAACAGATCGTAACGTCTCACAACACTGAAAGGTAACTCATAGATCCCCTTAACTGCTAATAGCTCAAAACAACCGAATCAATATATCCTTCGCCAACAGCAACTCGAAGTCAACAAAACCATCTCGATGTCGGACACATACCCATATAGGTCTACCAATGGACCACACATCAGTTCTAGTTACCCACAACAGATAAATAATCCTTCGAAGGTTCACAATGACTGAATCATAGCACATACTAACATCTGACTAACTTACCCATATTTGCCATCCACAATGACGAGCTAACCTGTGTATGAGAACTTGCAGCCTCCAAGTCCATAAGGCACACGAATTACCATATCTGATCCCAATTCCGCCACTCGCATACACATCTCCTCTTTAGACTCAATCTTTCCATGAGACATACTCTACGATTCTTCTGTGCTGCCAAGCAAACTCGAATATCAGCAGCCGATCCGACAAGAAAGTGCCGCAATACTACCAAAGTACCATCAACTTAATCACATTGTCTTTTCTGAAACATATACCCTCGTCAAATCACATAAATTAGCAATACCACTTCCTTAATCATCTGAAACTGCCCGTGCTGCCTAAGAATTTCATGAACTTTCTTTCAGAACTGAACCGTAACTTTACACATGCAAATCTCGATCCCCACAACATACCGCATATACCGTACCGTCCTAGGATAACATGAGAACTTCGTCTCCCTTCCGAACCACAGATCACTACGCCTCCACTAGTCAAGAATCTTCCCATTGGACCCATCTAGAAGAAAAATCACTATACATCCCATGCTCCGCATGCCCATAGAAAATATACATCTCCAAACCACGGCAAAAACCGTCAAGAACCCTCCGTGTTCCCCTTGCACAAATCCGACTTGTCAGGACTGAATCCTTCTAACTCGATCGAGCTAAGAAAGCCATCAAAACCTAAGAGCATCGCTGCGAAATACCTGAAAGAATCTCATTGCCTCGAACACGCACAAGGAATTAATCATATCCTTACCATACCGACTCGGTCTACTATCAAGCTACTCCGTCTATCTAAATTTCCTTCCGATTCATTTTCAACTCGATACTCCCTCTCGCTGTAGCACCACAATTACTCAACCCAGGTTTACCACACGAGGCCCAAGCATAAATCTACATTGTCTAAGACCTATAAGCCATTGAATACTCTCTTAAATATTCCCAAAAGCACCACATTCCAAAACACCTTACTCTAAAGAACTTCCTGCGAATCTAAATCTGTTACCTTTATCTTCCTGATACTAATACATAGAATCCCATGATTAACATAGAAATATCACAAGTCTTGAACTCTTCCAATGAAAACTCAGTTTCTAACCACATATACGACTTTGAGATACCCAATTGCTACATGAAGCATCTTGAACACATTAGAGCCATTTTCGAGAGTCATTCACTCTATTCATACTGCACTTAAACCAATCAACAGAACCAAACAACCAGCGCCTCATTGGCGCTTCTGACACTGCAGCACATAACCTTTCCTTAGTCAAAATTTCCTTTACTCGAGCCATCCCCGAGCTTAATCTCCGCAACCAGAACTGATTCGCCACACGCCTCAAATCGGAGCCAACATAGCACATAACCGAGCAATCAGCTAATCAATAGCAAACTCTCCCACTTGGCTCGAAGCCATGGATCAGAATACACTCAATAACCCATAACACTTATACTCTATTGATGCCACAATACCATAGTGAGATTAAACTCAAATCCTTTGTAAGCTTGTGTAAACACAAATCATCTAGTACTTTAAATCTTCGGCAAATCTCGCAACAGTTAAGCCCGCTCTCTTAAGCGATCCAAACTTTCAAATTTCAGCACTTACATTTCACTTGCATATGAGATCTTCTAACAATCACATAAGGGTCACACAACCCCAGAACTCTTCGCAGGAGATAACCCGCCTGCTTTGCCTTCAATTAACATTTCTGTATACCTTCCACCGTCATAAACCGTACGCAGTCACTTAGATACATCTCGCAGTACTAACATACTCGTCACATAGCTATCCGGTCGTCACTTCCACTAGTAGGAACAATACCTAACATATAGGTTCAAAACACTTGCTCATACGATCAGCACCTCGGTGCTCAAGCCATAGGCAAAGATCCGGCCTCAAGTCCTCCAGACTGGCCCGGCATCAACTCACAGAGATCACCTCTCGCCCCACGATCGGGGAATCACAGCCATCAAGGCACATCTGATACTGAGCGCTCATGCGCGCATACGAACACGTGGAAGGAATTTCAAGAGTTACTTTTCAAGCTGAATCAAGGACGCACGATAAGAATTCCAAGAATGTGAAGTTTTTCCTAAAGGTTCGGCAGCCTATCGAGGATAAATAAACACGTCTCCGTACCGATTCGCGAGACTCTACTAAACCTGCTCATGACTCGTGAGACCTATGTAACCTAGGCTCTGATACCAACTTGTCACGACCCCGCCTGTCGTGATGGCGCCTCTCGTGAAGACAAGGCCAGCCGACACAACACTCGCATTAGCCCTTTAAGCATTAAGAATCATTTTTAAGCCTTTAATTAAACAATGTTTCATAATAACTTCTGAAATAACAGTGCGGAATAAAAATACAAGCCCGACCTCGGGGTGTCACTAGTCATGAGCATCTATCAAGGTCTGCATACAACAAGAAATCTAAAATAACGTACTAAATACAGTAATAACAATGTGAGGAAGGGAGCGGTGCTCCGAATGTCATGCAGCCGCCTGCTAACTCTGATAACTCCGTGCCTGAGCAAATCAACACCCGCTACCGGGTTGCGATACACCTGAATCTGCACACGAGGTGCAGGGAGTAATGTGAGTACTCCAACCCAGTAAGTAATAAGAGTAAATAAAGACTGAGCAGTAGGAAACAATGAATCCACATTCACGTCAGGCTCAATAAACACAACAGGCTTTCAAATCATAATACGAGTCAACCTTCCCTTTTGAAATCCACCTTTTAGTAAAATCATTTTTTTTGAAATACTTTCCAGCAGTTCCAGTAGGGGTTTAATACCATTTAAAGTAATAATAGAGATTAAAGCCAATCGGACCCTCGGGCAAAGCATAGTTCGTAAAACAGCCCCTCGGGCAAAACAGTAATCATAAACACTTGATAACTTGAAAACCTCGGTGGAAATAACCAAATGCCAAATCAGTGATTAATTTCTGAACATCTCATAAACCCCAGTTTAAATAAAAGTTGTTATATAACATTTGTTCAACTTTCCGACAGAGGCTCAATATAAAGATGAGTGAAAACAGTCAATAAATCAACATATTCGATAGAAACTCGTTTTAAAGAGGAGTGAAATCAATAAGTTCATAAACAGGCCTCTTAGGCAAACATCACTCATATGCATGTATATATCTATCGCCCCTCAGGCTAGCCTCTCTGTCACTCGTGACTCAACTCTTACCAATTAGTACTCGTACTCGGCACTCACGCTCAATAGGTATCATATAGTAACCGCTGCGGCGTGCAGCCCGATCCATATATCGTTGTGGCGTGCAGCCCGATCCATATATCGTCGACGGCGCTCACTAGGGGTGTGCAGACTCTGGGAGGGGCCCCTTACGGCCCAAGCGCAATATTATTGCGGCGTCCAGCCCGATCCGTATCCATATATATATATATATATATATATATGCTATATATATATATATATATATATATATATATATTGCTGCGGCATGCAGCCCGATCCATAGATATATAATCCTCACAACTAGGCCCTCGGCCTCTCTCAGTCATTAACCTCACCATCAAACTCTCAGTATATCTCAGTCATCCATCTCACAATCAGACCCTCAGTCTATCTCAATAAAACAGAGAACTCAGCCCAAAACAGTTTCCACATTTTAAGAATATAGTGATAAAGCCAGACTTGAGTAATAAATAGGTAACACATGACTGAGGACATGCTTTCAACACATTTAGAATGAGGATAGATAGTAAAAATGCCCCTAAGGGTCTCAACAAGTCGGCACAAGGCCCCAAACATGGCATACAACCCAAAATATAATAACGTCAAACAATTAACTATCAAATACACATTAAAGTACTCGTTCGGGAAGGAATGGTCATAATCCCCAGCGGTGCTCTACCCCACGCTCGTCATCTAGCGTGTAGGTCACCTCAAAGTAACATAACGATGTGTATCCGGGGTTTCAAACCCTCAGGACAGTATTTACAATCATTACTTACCTCGAACCAGCGAAATCTCTAGCTCGCGACGCCTTTGCCCCTCAAATCGGCCTCCATGCGCGTCGAATCTATCCAAAATCAGAACGAATACGTCACAATATGCTAAGGGAACAAGGCCTAAGCGAAAACAATCAAAAAATATCAAAAATCTCGAGATTAGCAAAACCCGAGCCCCGGGCCCACTTCTCGAAACTCAGAAATTTTCACATCAACGGGTTCCTTATCTCGCCACGAGTCCATACATATCAAAAACTCTCAAATCCGACCTCAAATGGCCCTTCAAATCCCAATTTAAAATTTCAAAAAATCCCAAGCCTTAGTTCTTCCCTTTTTAGCTAAATTTCCATGAATTTCTAGGTTAATTTCACAATATAATCACGTTTTTGGTTCATAAAACTTACCTCCAATCAATCCTCTTCGAATCCCTCTTCAATTTCTCCCAAAGAGCTCTCAAAATACTCAACAATGGAGGAAAGATGACTTAAGCTCGCGGATGAAATGTTTTAAACCCTTCTGTGCAGCTCCTGAACTTCCTTATATGCGAACGCGGGGGACCTCCTACGATCGCGAAGGTCAAAATTCCTCTGCAATAGCTGCTGCATTTCTGCAATTTTCTAAGTCTCAAAACTTCCCGTTAGACATCCGAAATCATCCCGAGGCCCCGGGACCTCAACCAAAAGTACCAACACATCCTAAAACATCATTCAAACTCGTTCTAATCCTCAAACAACACTAAATCTATCAATTCACATTGAATTCAAGCCTAAGCTTTCCAAAAACTTCCGAAACTCGCTTTTGATTAAAAAAAACCAACCAAATCACCTCCGAATGACCTGAAATCTTGCACGCATATCCCAAATCACATAACGAAGCTACAGCAACTCTCGGAATTCCATTCCGACCCTCGGATCAAAATCTCACCTATCAACCGGAAATCGCCAAAATGCTAACTTCGCCAATTCAAGCCTAATTCCTCACCGGACCTCCAAAACCACTTCCGATCACACTTCTAAGTCATAAATCACCCAATGAAGCTAACCAAATCATAAAAATTCCGATCCGAACTAATATACAAATAAGTCAACTCTTGGTCAAACCTTTCAAATTCAAAGCTTTCAACTGAGACTGTTCTTTCAAATTCATTCCAAATTTTCCTAAAAACCAAAACCAACGACCTACATCAGTCATAATACATTGCACGGGGCAAGTCATGCCCGAGAACTGACGATCAAAGTACAAAAGCTCAAAATGACCGGTCGGGTCCTTACACACCAAAACCGAAAACCCATTCAATCACGAGTCAACCATACTAGTTTCACTCAAATCCGACTCTAAATCGATGTTCAAAACTCAAAAATTCACATTATGAAACTTTAGGCCAAAACCCCCAATTCCCTCTTTAAAATTCATCAACAAAATGCTAAAATCGAAGATAGATTCATGAAATATAACCAAAACCGAGTAGAGAACACCTACCCCAATTCATATGGTGAAAATTGCTTCAAGAATCGCCTCAATCCGAGCTCCATAGCTCCAAAAATGTAAAAATGGTCGAAACCTTCGAAATAGAGTACTTAATAATCTGCCCAGGCCCCCTCTTTCGCGAATGCGGGAAATTCATCGCGTTCGCGATGAATAAAACTCACAATGCCACAAAAGACTCTACGCGTTCCAGATACACACCATACGAACACGATGAACACTGCTGCCAAACCTTCGCGAACGCAACTAACCTTACGCCATCGCATAGAAGAACGCTCCAATTCCCAGCTGCCAACCTCAACACTGCGCGAACGTGATCCTCCATACGCGAATGTGAAGAGGCCTTGCCCCAACTCTACGCGAATGCGGGACATACTTCGCAATCGCGAAGAACAATTAGTTGTTGCCATCAGAATACACTACACGTTCGCGGCACTTGCCACGCGAACGCGATGAAGGATTGAGACACCATAAACCAGCAGAACACAACAATGGAAACATGGAGGAAAATAATCCAAAATCAATCCGGAACACGCCCGAGCCCCTCGGGACCCCGTCCAAGCATACCAACAAGTCCCATAACATAATACGGACCTACACGAGGCATCAAAACGCACATAACAACATCGAAACAACGAATCACACCTCAGCTCGAAATCAATGAACTTTGAAGCTTCAAACCTCCACAACCGATGCCGAAACCTATCAAATAACATCTGATTGACCTCAAATTTTGCACACAAGTCACATTTGACATTACGGACCTGCTCCAACTTCCAGAATTGGAATCCGACCCCGATATCAAAAAGTCAACTCTCGGTCAAGCTTTCCAAAATTCCAACTTTCACCATTTCAAGTCTAATTCTACTACGGACCTCCAAATCACAATCCGGACGCGCTTCAAAGTCCAAAATCACCCAACGGAGCTAACGGAACCATCAAAAATCCAATCCGAGTTCAAATACTAAAGAGTCAAACTTGGTCAGCCATTTCAAATTTAAAGCTTCTAGTTGAGAATCATTCTTCCAAAACGATTCCGAATAAATTGAAAGCCAAAACCGACGATTCACATAAGACATAATACATCATCGGAGCTACTCATGCCCTCAAACAACCAAGCGAAGTGTAAATATTCAAAACGATCAGTCGGGTCGTTACATCCTCCCCTAGTTAAACATACGTTCGTCCTCGAACGTGCCCAGAGTTGTTCCAAAAGCCATCAAATCGCTGTGTAATCTTACCATGCACATTCCCGGGGGTGATCCTATGTCACCCTATTCCATATAGGCCCGACAACACAACATAACAGAAGATCGTTACTTCAACCTTAGCCCATAAGCCTTAGAATCCAATTTCCAACATCCGAAATATCTATAAGATCAGAATCTCGTATCTACACACTATATAAGTCTGAAAAAGTTGTATCAAGCCTTCACCAAAACCCAAGATGTAATCGCATGATATACCGCATAACTCAAATACTCATAGCGACAATTTCTAATCACAGTAGCTGCTCAAAACAACCTAATACCGGTAATAAACCTCATATCAAACAAAGCCTCGTTCTAAAACCTTTGTACACTGCCGATGATGAAAGAAATACGCAAAAACTCATAACCATTCATCTGATCAACAAGTCATGAGCTCCCTCTCCTTCGACAAGAACTATAGCTAGTTTCTAAGCTGACTTTCGATATTATCCTTCCAACCATGCTGTAATCAATTCCGATAGTATCCATCCTAGATCCAACGACCTCGTCTTATCAAATACCATCTACTCTATAGACATGCCACATCAATACAATCTAAAGCCATAACTCGTGCAATCCGTGCACCAATAAGCAACATTCCAAATGTACCCAATCATGGAAAATGACTCAAACGAGAGAACCGTCCCGCAAGCTCAACAAGTACCACCACAACGCAATGTTTAATACCCATCATACACCATAGAACCATAAGACACAAATCTAACACAAAGGATCATATCTCCACATAACTCTGTTGCAATGCGCCCCTATCCAATTACTGGTCCATATGAAATACCCCAAGCCACCCTACTAAAAATCAATAACCACGCGCAATTCGACATCAAGTACCCAAAGTGCATTACCATAACCACGGAGAAGCAAATTACACAATGCCACACAAAACCCGAAAGAACATAACCAATACGCCATCAATCAAGCAATACCCAATACTCTTCTCGCTCAAATTTCGCTATAAGACCCCAATAGAACCGCACCATATGTGCATATAACCAACGAATCACAACTCCTCATAGCATAGAAGAGTAACTCACAGATCATTTCAGAACACGAATAAGCTCAAGAACAACCGAATGGCACATCCCTCAACAATAGCAGTATAGAGCCAACCAATCCGACTCGGTGTAGAATACACATCCTAATTGGGCCTACCAATGGACCCCCAAATTAGCTCTAGTCACCCACATATAGATAAATAACCCTCCGAAAGTCCACAATGACTGAATCATAACACATACTATCATCTGGCTAGCTGCAGCCACAACTTCACAGTCCACAACCATGAAACAATCTACTCCTGAGAACTCCAAGTCTCCAAATCCGTAGAACACACAAATCACCATATTTGATCCCAACTCCACCGCCCGAATGTCTAACACATCTCCCATACACGATCATCCCATGAGGAATACTTCTATTATTCTTTCGTGCCACAAAGCAAAATTTGAATATCAGCAGTCGATCGGCTAGAAGTGTGCTGCAATACCAATGAAGTATCCATAAATCAAAACACATTGCCCCTTCTAAATGTATACTCTCATCAAGCCATACCAAATAGTAATATCATTTACCTAGCCATCTGAACCGTCCATGCTGCCTAAGAATTTTATGAACTTCCCTTCAAAACTAAACTGTGACCTCACTTTTGCAAATCTCAACCCACACAACACACCGCATATGCCATGCCATCATATGAAAAATATGAGAACTTCATAATCCACTCCGAGTCACAAGCAACTACATACTCAATTAGCCAAGGACCTTCCATTTGATTCCATCCAGGAGAAAATCACTATACACCACATGCTCCTCACACCAATACGAAATATATTCCTCGAACCGTGGTAGAAACCATTGAGAACTCTTCGTAGCCTATTTGCACATAACCAAGCTATCAAAACCGAATCTCTCTAACTCAACCAAGCCACGCAGGTCACCAAAACCCAAGAGCATTGCCACGAAACACCTGTAGAGACTAGACACATCATAAGTACCCAAAGAACCGATTATATCCATTATTGTGTTGATCCAACCTACTACCAAGTTGTCCTAACTCTCCGAGTTCTTCCCGAATTGCCTTCAAATTGATACTTCTCCTTGCTAGAACACTACTATCCTTAACCAAAACTTGCCTCGCGAACTCTAGCATAGGACCACACCGCCCTAAGTCTCATAAGCCACTGAATTTTCTCTAAAGTACCCCAAAAGTATCACAACTGAGATACCTACTCCGAAGAGACCTTCTGCGAATCTAAAGTTGTTTCCTTCACCTTCCTGACACTGAAATGTAGAATCCATAAGGATATAGAAATGCCACAAGTTTCGACACCATCCAATGTAAATCTCAGTTTCTACCCATATACACATCCTGAAGATTCCCTACATATAAATCTTGAATTCGTTAGAACCATTCTCGAGAGTCATCCACTCTGCTCAAATCTCAATTAAACTAATCAAACAGACAGAACGACTTGTGCCTCATATGCATACCAACACCGTAAGAAGTAATCCACACTTCTAAGCAACCGAGTGAATCCCTACTCCATGCACGCTACATCCTTTACGAATAATAACTCAATCATTCAATGTTTTCCATATACCCATAAAGCATAATACAACCCGTATCCAGAAATTCCTTTACTCAAGTCATCATCGATCTCAGCCTCTGCAAATCATAACTTATTCATAAGTATACCTCAAACCGAAACCAATACAACTCATAACCGTGCAATCAACTTATCAATAGCAAACTCCCCCACTTGGCTCAAAGACAAGGAATAAAGCATCTAATAACTTACAATAGTTACCCCCATACTGGCATAATACCGCAATAGGATTCAACTAAATCCTTCATAAGCTCATGTAACACAAACCATATAATACCTCAAACCGCACAAATATAACCCACTGGTAGAAAAGAAAGCCTCCACAAAACAATCATAAAATCACACATTCATTGATTACCTCGCAGGTTATAACTTACCTACTTCGCCTCAAACTAACATCTCTCTATACCCTTCCATAGTTACAACTACTGCACAATCACTTAATCTTCCTGATTTTGAACTCATCAACGAGACATAAAAATCTAATTCGTTCCACAATTGAAAAACATGAAAGAACTTCCAATACACTCATAACTCGAGACTATGCGTTACATCAAGACATAAATCAAGCATCCAATAGTCTTTTATACACCTCAAGGAAACCCTTCTCGTCATATTCAAACCATATGAACACAGCTCGCAGTCACATCATACTCATCACGTAGCCATCCAGCCACGAATTCTACTAATAGGGACACTACCAGACATATAAATCCAAAAGCGCGTGCTCACACAATCAATATCTCTGTGCTCAAGCTACAGTCAAAACCCGGGCTCAAGTCCTCCAGACTGGCCCATCATCAGCATACTGAAATCACATCTCGCACCTCATCCATGGAATCACAAGTCGTCGATGGACAGATGATACCGAGCGCTCATGTGTGCATACGAATGTGTGGAAGGAATTGAAAGAATTACGCTTCAAGCTGAATCGATGTCGCAAGATAAGGAAAGAAAGATGGGAAGTACATCCTAAATGCCCTGTAGCCTCTCGAAGATAGGTATGGACATCACCATACCGATCTGCAAGACTCTACTAGCTTGCTCATGACGTGTAGAACCTATGAACCTAGAGCTCTGATACCAATCTGTCACGACCCAAAATCCACTAGTCGTGATGGCACCTAACCCAACCCGCTAGGTAAGCCAACTAATAACAATCAAATTCCAATAATATTAATAAGACAATTTAAATAAAAGGAATTATCTGAATCTTATTCATTCCCCAAGAACTGGTAGTACAAATCATGAGCTTCTAAGAATAGAATTTACAAAGCTGATATGAAGTAAGTACATCTTCTGTTTGAAAAGTACATAAACAGAGTTTTATAACCTAAAGCTACCATGAACAAGAGGCAACTACAACATGGACGTATGTACATCTTCAAATCTAGCTCCCATTGAACACAACAACAACAACAGCCAACATCTGCACGCAAGGTGCAGAAGTGTAGTATGAGTAAAACCGACCCCATGTACTCATTAAGTAACAAACCCAACCTTAGGTTGAAAGTAGTGACGAGCTGGAACGTGGTCGGGTCCAACAACAATTCATATCAACATAGAGCATATAAATAAGGAAGTAACTCAGAGATAAAATGCTCAATTTTTCACAGTTTTTCAAAAATAGTTCCGCTTTTCAAGAATATCAGTGAAAACCCAAATCCTTTACGAAATCGTCGAAAAATATGAGATAGTTTGAAAACTGTATTTTTCCAAAAATTCTTTTCACAATAAATAAGATGTTCATTTTCTTTCCAGATAGCAAGTGTGAAATACCTCTCTATGCCCACATATCAATGTGTGTAAAAAGTCATGAATGATGTGATACCGTACAACATGAGGAAAAATGCATCTCTATGCCTGTATGTCATGTGTGCATGCCAATGCCATGTATCTCAAAGATGAATCGTGTACTCACACTCTCAGAGTACTCAATCTCACTGTCTCGCACTTTCTACACATTATGCTCAACCAATCAGTATTGTATATGACCAATCCATCCCAGGGAAGATCCATCTCGAAATATATACATCACTGACCATCAGTCACTTAGTACCGAGGAAGGCCAATCCGACCCGTGGAGAAGATCCATCTCCATGTATATAAATGCTCAACCACTCGGTACTGTATATGGCCCATACGGCCCAGGAAAGATCCATCTCTGAATATATACATCACTGACCATCAGTCACTCCGTACCGAGGATGGATAATCTGGCGCGTGGAGAAGATCCATCTCCAGGTATATAAATGCTTCGGACAAGATTTATGTCCAGGGAAGATCCATCCCTCAATGTTGATACCCAATTTTTTCCTACATATTTTTATACTCAAAATATTCTCAAAATAGCATGTACATGCATATATAAGCATGCTCAAGAGTTTTGGTATTTTTCTTTATTTTTAAAGATTTTAAAATTAATTTATTATCTATTTTAATACTACAAAATTCAATAATTATTCCCAAACTGGCATTTTTGGTGAATAATTTATTTTTATTCTCATATTTACACCAAGATATAATTAAGGTAATTTTTTGCATATTTTTACACATTTGTTTGGTATTTTTTAAGCTAAATTGCATATAATTGCAATTATAGCCTATTTTACAATAAACAGCATTTTAAAATAACAAAATCATTTTTAGAATTTTTAAATTAATACTCATACGTTATTAACTAGTCCAGTACCATTAATTTGTTTTAAAATCATTTTACTATTTTATAAAATAATAAAAAAAAAAAGGAAAATTGGCTATTTAATAAACAACCCTTTATTATTTCAATTTTAGCCAATTTGGCCATACCCCCTATCAGATTTTAATTGGCCCAATATCCCAATTAAACTAACCCAGCCCAATCCCTAATATAACCCGGTCCAACCCCGTTTTAATCTGAGCCGTTGATCAAATGAGATCAACGGCCCAGATTCATTTGCCTTAATTAAGTCTAAATTACCCCCCCCCCAGATCCCTTATTTCTACGAGACGGTCTCTCTCTCTATCTCGTCTCTTCCTCTCCCTTCTCTCTAGAACCTTCTGGTTCTTTCTTCTCCGTTGATCTCCACCGTCTCTCCGGCCACCTCCAATCTCGCCCCTTTCGACCATCAGCCGCCATGAAACCCCAACTCACCGATTCCCTCTATCTTTGAGACCCCAGAAGCCTCCACCATGCGAATCAGTCCCTAAAAGCTCCGCCTAGTTTGTTTCTGGCCATCTCCCTTCAACCCCAAGGCTCCGATGGGCCTCTCATCGTCCTGTTCAACATCTCTAGGACCTTCGAGGTTTATGGACCATGGTGATTTAGACCTAGGGCTCCTGGTTCTGCTACTTATGAGTTCTCCGACGTGATTTCAGGAGAAATCACACCCTATATGTCACGATCTGTGAAGTGTCAACAGGTTCTCTCAACTTCTATTAGGGTTTCCACTTTTTTTTGAAACCCTAACTCTCTCCTGAATCTCTCAAAATAGTGTTATTTTCATGCTATTTTCCATTATGATCTGCTTATTCTCGAGCTTCTTCTGAAAGATTCTCTACTTTGAATCATTTTTACTCTCTTTGAAAAACTAGGGTTTCTTGGATTTCTTTTACGCATGTTTCGACCGATTTTCTTTGTGATTAAAACCTTTTCTTTGTTTATTTTGACCGATTTTATGCTCTTACTGTCTTTTAGCTTGACTCTGCTAAAAACCCTAATTTCTAAAAGATGTTTCTTCGTTTGATTATGTGCGTTAGCATGACTTTCCTTACTCTGATTCTATGTGTTAGCACGTTTCTTTGCTTCGATTATGTGTGTGAGCCTAATTTTCTTTGTCTTGTCCCTATGTATTAGTATGTTTCTTCGTTTGATTGTGTGTATTAGCCTGACTTTCCTTGCTTTGGTTCTGTCTGCTAGCCTATTTACTTGATTCTTGTTAATGTTTCGTGGTCGCCATGCTTCGAATATGTCCTGCCGAATCTTAACCTGTTTTCACTATCTCTGAGTGGTTGTGTTTGTTCATCTCTTGTTCCCCTCTGTCTATATGGCTAATTTTGCTTGCTACTCTTGTTCATTCACCTCTATTTATATGTTAAGAATACAGAATCATGACTTTGCATGATTGATTCTGATTTTCCTTGATTGATTGGTAATTTTTTATTTCTTTCAAAACCCTAGCATTCTACTCGCCGGTTTAAATTAATTGATTTTTTGTTACAATACTATATTCTACCTAGCCTTTCCTTAATTGGAATTTTCCTGAATTTGGTCTTAATTGGCTACTATATGTAATACTAAACCTTGACTCCTTCCTTATTTAATCCTACACTGATTTTTTCTACTTGCCTTATATGGTGCTGAATCTTTTCGTTTGATTTTGATTCCCTTAGTTAATGGGAGTAATTCCCTGATTTTTTTATTAATTGATTTCGAGTTCTTAAATTAACATATTTCTGTGATTCTTACCTTATTTTTTACCACCTACTTTCAACTATAAATACCCTAAGTCTTTCAAAGAAAACACACGACGGTCTTCTGAACACACACACCACAGAATACTCTCAATTCTACATTCTCTTGTGCTCTTTCTCTTGCTTTTGCTGTTCTCTGCTCTTGCTTATTATTAGCCGGCTGAAAGCCAAGGATAATATAGTGTTACTACTTTGTCTTTGCATCCTGCTCTTGCCCTTTCACTGGTATGTCCTAATTAATCTTTAAGCCTCCAACCAATGTGTTTACTTTTGTTTCAGTTCATTATCTTTCTGATTTTCTTCTACTTATGCTTCTCCTGTTCAATGTGTAATTGATGCTTTGCTTTAATACTTCACCATATCTTCTGATCTACATGATAAGGCTGTAACACGACATTGCCTATCCCTAACTTCTGTGAATCCTATTGCTGTACATTAGCATGCCTAAATTTACCACTTCTCAGTTCCCCTGATCTTTGGAACTCTGCATGTCTTTCTTGGTTTACATGTTTCTAATTGCTGTTTATCTTAAATGTCATGATTGTTTCCCTGTTGTCGTCTAAGAATCATGTTTAAGCCTGACCAATTCTTGGTCCCCTGAATCTTCTGATTCTGTGTAGTCTTTAAAATCTGTAACATTGTGTGATCTATTTGCTCCCTTTCCCTATGATCCTTGCATGCAATCCTATGCTATTAAACTACTATTAAACCATTATTTCTGTTGTCTTCTTTTTAGATAAATCCCTTGTTTTTGAAACTCTTTTTTTTAAAATACTTCTTCCTGCACTTCACACTACCCTTAGAAAATAGGTTCTGCCCCCTTCGTGTGAGCATTGCTTTGAGTACCTCTGAGTACTCATCGAACTTTGACACACAAGGCTGGTATTCCACACTGCACTTGTTCGGCTTTCTTTTAAGTGTCTAGGTGCTGGTATTGGCCAGGGACCCAATGGGGCCCTAGGGAGCTTTGCCGCACCTAGACCATGGCAAAGGATGTAAACTCGAAGGGGTTGAGGTGGGAAGACTGGGCCTGATTGAAGGCTCCCTATAGAATAACTTCATATTTTTGATCTTTATTGTTGTAATTCAGATATTACTGGTTTGTAATAATTTGTAAACGAACGATTGGGGGTGAATAGTGAATATGGGGAGGGTTATGTATGCTTAGTATAAATAATGGGTAGAAAACATGCTTATAGGATTTTATTTACTTATCTGCGCAATAGATAACCTGTATAGGTCATGTATCTCATTCATTAGAGATCCTGCTTTAGGTTCTTTACTTTCAGCCTGTCATTACGCTCATCTTGTAACCACGATCAGTTAATAACCAGCAAATAATTAACAACAAGCCAAATAATTTGTCATTACTGCATTGGCATGTTAGAAACCATGTTTTAAGTACTTTTATGTGCATTAGATATCCTGACCTTAGGACTTCTCACTCGTTCGAGTTGCAGTAGTTAATTCACGTTTGTCTAATTACTTTGTTAAAATATGGCTAAATGGTTTGAAACGTTTTCCGCAAATACCTTATCACGCGTACCTTTATAAATCAGAATCAAAATATGCATGTCTGTCCCTTAAGATAATCAGACAATGTATAACAACACCTAGGCAAACTTTAGGCCCAATAAGAACTGATCGTGTTTTTATTAGCTTAAGACCAACCAACTTCTTCAATTTCAACTCTGCCGTCCCCATTTTTGCTCTGATTCTCTGAAGTTCACTCTATTATTTTTCTTAAAAAACTCTGCTTCATCTGGAAATGATTTTGAAATGGTGCACCCATTTATTCTTACTGAGTTTCTGATTTTTATGTCCTCAAATCACTGGGTTACCAACCTCTGCCCAGAATCGTGCTATTTTATTGTCCTGCACCTTATTAAAC
>NC_031990.1:84278835-84325264 GCF_001879085.1 Nicotiana attenuata
AACCATGTTTTAACTGCTGTAAAAGTTCCTATCTTTGAGACCTTAATTGTGTTTAAGTCATGCTATTTATGTGTTTGTTTGAGGAGGTATACATGAGCCTTTATATGTTTACATTGCTCCCCCCCCCCCCAACGTGCAGTATGTGTTTTTGTATGTCGCCTTAGATTTTTATCCTTTGAAACCAATCAGCCTAATATCCCACCCTTTAGGACTAGTAGTCCTAAGTGCCTCCGGGATTGATAGGAATGGGACAGGTAATAACAAGCAATAGTAACCGAGACCAATCCGCGCTTTAATACCTTAACGGGGTGGGAAAGGTAGATATGGATATGTTGACCGGTGCGATAATACCTCATGTAGCCCCTCTTTAGAGGAGTGATTACTGTGTATTGCATTGACGTGATCCATATTAATCATAAACCTAGGACCCCCTCCCTTTACTTGCTTTCGTTTATTTTTTTAGAATTGTTTAAATCTTTTTCATAAAATTCCTGCCCTCTTTACCTTTACTCAAGTTTCGACTTACTTGCAATATTGTATGTGAACCCTTTCTATTTGAGCCCTTAATTGCCTACTTGATTATGTGAAGTCACAATATAACATGGCCGGGAACCACACTAGTGGATCTTGAGGGGTGTCTAACACCTTCCCCTCGAGATAATTTCTAGCCCTTACCCGAACTCTGGTTTTCCAACTCAAAAACCCTTAGTGTCCTAATGCACTTAATCATTAGGTGGCGACTCTTCAATTCCAAAAACCCAAATCCCAAAAGGGAATAGAGTTGTCCTCCCAAATGTCGTAAACCTGATTTCACGAGAAAAAGGGGGCGTCGACAGCATGGCGACTCTACTGGGGAAATTGTCTTAGAGGCTTTTACCATTACATGTTATTTGTGACTTTATTGCTTCATTATTGCTTTTATTTAATGTCTTTATTTCTCTTCTACTTCGAAACTGACTTGGCTCTTTGTTTTCTTTTCTAATACTGTTGTAATTATGAGCAATCATTGTAATCATTATTTTATGAACGTGCAAATACGTGACAACTTGTTTCATTCGTAACTGCACCTTCAACATCATATTCCACTCGTGACAAAAAAATACCATCGCAACGCTTATAATGAGTGGTTGCGTCCTTCCAATATATCACCCCCCCCCCCAAATTTGGTAATGGCATATTTGCGGTAAAACCAGTCGATCAGCGGTGCAGTCGACGGTTCCGGGCCTTTCCCTCTTGAGTTGTCCGCTCAAGGGTACCGGTCTAATACCCCATAAAAACCTTACTCTGTTCAAATATGCATGCATCACTGTCAAACCTAGTCGAGTCAGTTATGTTGTCCGCATAATGACTCTTTAAGATAGCCTTGTCCAAAGTCCACTGGATTTCCTTGAAACCCAAACGGACGCCACCATATTCTGTGCATTTATTTGGAGAACTAAATGCTTTAATGCTAATTATTGGTTTAAATAGTCGAGTCCAGTGGGGGGTATGGTCTTAACCCTTTTGTTTTGCAGAAAATGGAGAACAAAGTCCCCGACTTCGGTATGGTCAGTATACCCTCACTCTTGCTGACCTGGTGGAGGAATCTCCCATCAAATGACCAAATCAATGAATGGAAAGAGAGGGTCACCAAGGCTAGCGAAAAGCTGGTATATCTGGAATACAGTCTGCTGGAATTGGAAGGAAAAGTAAGAAAAAGAGTCGCCGACTGCCAGAACGCTGAGGGAAACGAAGGAGAACGCCTGGCAAAGGCATTTTTACTGGATTACCTGCGCGACCTGGAGGATTTGATCAACGAGAGCATTCAACCTGGGGAAGTCCTTTTGGGACCAAGTAGTTAGGAGTCTTTTCTTTTGCTTTTAAAATGTAATAAGGCCAATGGCCATTAGTGACATTTTACTTTCTGCAACTGTAGTGTCGTTTTGGGATTTGTCTTATTTTTATCAATAAAATGAGGCTTTTAGCATTATAAGTTTTCCAAATCAACTTGTCGCTAGGCCTACCTCGGGCGCAACGAGGCACCCAAATTAGGACACGATTTATATTCTCACACCATGCGTTTAAATATTGCAACATTTTTTTTCTCTCATAATCCTTACTGACTTGTTACCTTTTTGTTTTTACTTTTGTTTTATTCCCCTCCCCAAAAGGTTAGTTCGTGTACTCTGGCATCATCATCCTACTCCACAAGATCTAAGGGCCCTCCACCTCCTCCTCCTCCGAGTCCTATCAGAAACAAGAACAAGGGAAAAATGGAAGATTTGAGCAACATCAGGAAGGAGAGCTCGGTTGAAAGGGTAGAGACTTCTCAGGGTATTCAGGTTTCCAAGGAAAGTGCCTCCCAGCTTGAACAAAAGTTATTAAAATTTCAGGAAGAACTGGACCAAGTTCGGAACTTGGTAAACTTATCATTTTCCCTCACTACCCCGGATGTCAATGCTCCAAATCCTACACCTCCACAAAACATCCCAAAACCACAAAACCAATCCGCTCCCCATCACCACTGCAACACATGCCACATTTCGAACAACACCCCACTACTCATTCCCGAACCACTAAACTCCACAAATGATCATCCCCACCATACCCCCATCTATGTGGAAACCACACCACAATATACTCGACCTATTTCAAGCACACCGGAGTCTGATGACAAAGACTCTCTCATCAAGAACCTGGCCGCAGAACTCAAGAAACTGACTAGCCGAGTCCAGGGTGTTGAAGGAAACAAAGGCATTGAGGGGCTGAATTATGAGGACCTTTGCATTCAGCCAGACGTCGAACTTCCCGAGGGGTACAAACCTCCCAAGTTCGAGATGTTTGACGGCTCAGGGGATCCCAGAGTCCATTTGAGGACATACTGTGATAAGCTGGTCGGTGTCGGAAGAGATGAAAAGATTCACATGAAGCTCTTCATGAGAAGTTTGAAAGGTGATGCTCTATCTTGGTACATTAGCCAAGACCCCAAGAAGTGGACAGGTTCAGATTCAATACGGAGAATGCGCCAGATGTATTCTACATCCAGAATTTGAAGAAGAAACCTACAGAGACATTCCGCGAGTATGCTACTCGTTGGAGATTAGAGGTTGCTAAGGTAAGGCCGGTCTTAGAAGAAGAACAGATGAACAGGTTTTTCGTCCGAGCTCAGGACCCACAGTATTATGAGAGGCTGATGTTGATCGAAGGCCAGAAATTTTCCGACATCATCAAACTAGGGGAAAGGATCGAGGAAGGCATTAAAAGTGGTATGGTCACTAATTTTGAGGCATTGCAGGCTACCAACAAGGCTCTACAGTCGGGTAGCACGTCCAAGAAAAAGGATGTGAGTGCCGTGATGGTTGCACAGAGAACGAAATCCCCAGTAAGATACCAAGCTTACCCAGTACCGCCTCTCACATATCAACCCATCCCTAATTACCAAGCACCCCCGCCCTCTTACCAAGTTCCACCACCTACTTACCAATCATCTCCACCCCCCACATATCAACCTACCTCACCAAGATATTCCCAACCCGCACCCGTTTACCAAGCCTATAATGCTCATCCCTCTCACTATCAATCACCTTCCGCCCGCCAAAACTTCCCTAGACCACGCTCTAACTTTGACCGTAGACTTCCCAAGCAATACACCGCCATCGCCTAACCAATCAACCAGCTGTATGAAAGGCTCAAAGCTGCTGGTTACGTCACCCCTATCCCTGCCATAACTCCAGAAAATCCTTCCCAATGGGTCAACCCGAACAAAACTTGTGCATACCATTCCGGCATGAAAGGGCATACCATTGATGAATGTCGATCTCTGAAGGATAAAATCCAAGCCTTAATTGACAACAAGATCATCGTGGCAAAAGAGCCTGCTCCTAATGTTCGCAACAATCCCCTGCCTGACCATAAGGGTGGAGGTGTGCACATGATCGAGGTAGAAGATGATTGGGACCCCAAAGGGTCAATTGGATTAATTGCCGAAGGTGATGAGCCCAAGAAATCAACAATCACACTTAATCCAATTGTAGTCCAGATCCAGCCCTCTGGGGATGCTGAAGTAAACATGTCCGTACCTCTCGAGCTTGAAACACCGTCATCCACAAAGACCACAGAGCCAATTGAGGTTGAGTTTGGGTCTCCAAAGGCACCTATACCATTTGAAGTTGCTGTGTTACCTCCCAAAACAAGGGTGCCCATTCCTGTAGCAATGTCAGCCATAACGCCGTTCCATACACAGGCCGTTCCTTGGGATTACACCGCCGAAGCAAGAAGGAAGGGGAAAACTAGGTCTGGAGAAGCAATTGCAGCACAGGGTATGACCAGAACCGGCAGGATTTATACTCCGGAGCATTTAGCTGAATCAAGTAAGCAGGCCTCTGGACGGCCTATTGAAACTGGGCCCGATGATCTCTGGAGGAAGATACAAGCAAAAGAGTACTCAGTCGTTGATCAACTGAATAAAACACCGGCACAGCTCTCCATCCTGGCTCTGTTGCAAAGCTCCGAGGCCCATAAGAATGCCTTGTTGAAGATACTGAGTGAGGCATATGTACCCAGCAACATAACTGGAGGATAAATGGCGAACATGGTAGGGCAGGATTGGAGAGTCACAAAATCACTTTCCACGAGGATGAGTTGCCCCCAGAAGGGTTAAGCCACAACAAAGCGTTGCACATCACTGTGCAATGTGAAGATTATTTCATTACCAGGATTCTGATTGATGGAGGGTCCAACCTCAATATTTGTCCATTGGTGACTCTCAGAACATTGGGAAAGAGCCTGCATGAGATCAAGATTGGGCCATCAACGTCAAAGCTTTTGATGGTTCCCAAAGGTCCACTATTGGGGAAATAAATTTATGTCTGCAAATGGGACCGACTTGGTTCGACGTTGATTTTCAAGTGATAGACATCCCAGCATCCTACAACGTACTACTGGGACGACCTTAGATCCACGCCGCTGGAGCTGTAGCATCGACCCTGCATCAGGCAGTGAAGTTTGAATGGAATTACCAAGAAGTAATTATTCATGGCGACGGTAGCAATCCCATATACAGTCGCCAAACCATTCCAGCGATCGGAGGAAGGAGAAAGATAGGTGGGGAAACCTACTATCATATTGAGCCGTGGACAAAGATAAATGGTAGGATAACAGGATTGAGAGCATACTGAATTGGAGTGGGTATAAACCTGGCAAGGGACTCGGTAGGAACCTCTAGGGAATCACCGAACCTATCAAGCTGAAGAAGCATGGTACCATTTTTAGTTTGGGATACGAGTACACTTGGAAGGAATTCAAAGAATGGTCGCCACCCTGGCGCGGTCCTTACTATCCATTAGAGCATCCGATACCCCATCTAGAGCAGACTTTTCAACCAGCCGAAGTCATTTATGGGTCGGAAGAAGAGGAAGCATTAGCAGCAATGAGGAACTTGTTCCTGGAGGATGATAATATGGACTGTTGTGTCATTTTCGAGGAGGAGGGGGAGGAAGGCCCTTCCATACAAGCCGTGAGCCGAGGAGCGCGCCTCAATAATTGGTCCATCCGAACCACCAAGGCCCAAGCTTCGGGGTAGCAAGGCTGAACAAAGCACCATACATTATATTTTACTTTTTCGCTAGTTGATTTTCTTTCCGTATTTTCTTTAAATTTCGAAAAGAGCTCTGATGTTCAAGACAATTATAAAATTTATCAAAAGCATTTCAGTTTCGTGTGAATCTCACTCTTATTATTTTCTCTATCATTTACTTTATTTACACAGCATTACTATTATTTATCTTGATGAACCGAGGATTGTGACATGCAACGAGACAACGCAACAAACGGATATAGACTCAGAAGAGGATGATATACCAGAAGAGGTTGTTAAAGAGGTTGAGAACTTTGAGAATAGGCCTAAGTCTAACTTGGACGAAACTGAGGTTATCAACTTGGGGGACACAGAGAATGTCAAAGAAACGCGCATCAGTGTTCATCTATCACCATCAGAAAAGGAAGAGTACACGGAATTTCTAAAAGGGTATGCGGACATATTTGCCTAGTCGTATGATGATATGACTGGTCTCAGCACATCTATTGTAGCCCACAAACTGCCAACGGATCCAGCATGTCCGCCAGTAAAATAGAAGCTCAGGAAATTCAAGCCTGACATGAGTTTGAAAATCAAGGAAGAAGTCACCAAGCAGGTCAAAGCCAAGGTCCTCAGGGTAGTAGAGTATCCAACATGGTTAGCCAACATTGTGCCGGTGCCGAAGAAGGACGGGAAGGTCAGAGTCTGTGTCGACTACCGGGACCTCAATCGGGCCAGTCCGAAAGACGACTTCCCCTTGCCGAACATACATATTCTGATTGACAACTACGCTAAGCACAAGCTACAGTCATTTGTCAATTGTTTTGATGGGTATCATCAAATATGGATGGATGAGGAAGACGCTGAGAAAACGGCTTTTATCACGCCATGGGGGAATGGATGTCATCGGACCTGCTGAGCCTGCCGCATCAAACGGGCACAGGTTCATCCTAGTGGCCATTGATTATTTCACCAAATGGGTTAAAGCAGCGTCATATAAAGCAGTAACCAAGAAGGTTGTGGCAGATTTTGTTCGCGACCGCATCGTTTGTCGATTCGGCATCCCAGAGTCAACCATTACTGATAATGGTTCCAATCTCAACAGTGACTTGATGAAAGCCATGTGTGAAACATTCAAAATCAAAAACAAGAATTCTACAGCCTACAGACCTCAGATGAATGGAGTCGTAGAAGCGGCCAACAAGAACATTAAGAAGATACTAAGGAAAATGATAGAGAAACACAAGCAGTGGCACGAAAAGCTATCGTTTGCTTTATTGGGGTACTGCACCACAGTTCGAATATCAACCGGGACAACTCCTTATATGTTGGTTTATGGTACAGAAGCGGTCATTCCCGCCGAGGTAGAAATCCCCTCCCTGAGGATCATACAAGAAGCAGAACTTGATGACGCAGAACGGGTAAAAAGCCGCTACGCATAGCTAGCTCTCATAGATGGGAAAAGAATGAATGCAATTTGCCATGGTCAATTGTATCAGAACAGAATGACCAGAGCTTTCAACAGAAGAGTCAAGCCAAGACAATTTACACCAGGACAGTTAGTGTTGAAGAAAATTTTCCCGCATCAGGATGAAGCCAAAGGAAAGTTCTCTCCTAACTGGCAGGGCCCGTACATGGTTCACCGGGTCCTAACAGGAGGAGCCCTCATACTTGCAGAAATGGATGGAGAAGTCTGGCCAAAGCCAATCAATTCAGATGCAGTCAAGCGTTATTATGTGTAATCATTATGACTTCTTTATGATGTAATTTGAACTACGTCTGACCTGATTCCCGTTTAAGAGGGGATACGTAGGCAGCCCTATGGGTTCGGTCACAATTCTATAAAAGATTTCCCCCCCAATATTAGAAACTGGGGCAGAATTTTGAGGAGGGCCCTCAAAATTCCGAAGTTGATTTTCAGCCATCCATCGCACGCAGCCGTCAGAAGCACCAGCCCAGTAAACTGGGGCAGAATTTTGAGGAGGACCCTCAAAATTCTGGAAAGGGAGGTTGCAATGTCTTGAACTGCGTCACAGTCATCGGTTTATCTAAAATAGAGTTTTTTTTACTATGTATTTACATCATACTTTTACTAAACCATGCATGGTTAATATCAAAATTGCTTTGTTTAGCGACGCTACCCCCAATGAAAGCAAGAGCCGAATAAGACAAGCGAAGTCCACGGGAAGACGAACTAACCTTCCCCCTTTTACAAAACTCACGATTGTTCTTTGAATACAGGCACCCCAAGACATAAAACCATCAGATATGATTACATACTCGTATTTGGCAGGAGTATAACTCTTAGAATCACCGCTTACTTACAAGTGCTATCCGCACATGACATCCCCAACAGCCACAACAACGCAACCAACAATCAGCTATCATCTATCAGCTAAGAGCTTTCGTTACTATTCACCTTTATTTGCTGCATTGCATAAGGCTACCTTTATGCATTCCAAGACTAAGCATTGTCTCCATCTGCATTCTCCTGCATTGCATAAGGCTACCTTTCTGCCTTCCGAGACTAAGCATTGTCTCCATCTGCATTCTCCTGCATTGCATAAGGCTACCTTTCTGCCTTCCGAGACTAAGCATTGTCTCCATCTGCATTCTCCTGCATTGCATAAGGCTACCTTTCTGCCTTCCGAGACTAAGCATTGTCTCCATCTGCATTTCTTGCATTGCATAAGGCTATTTTTTCTGCCTTCCGAGACTAAGCACTGTCTCCATCTGCATGGCTGAAATATCGCCAACTTTATTAAATTCCGCATCGGCTGAAATATCGCCAACTTTATTAAATTCCGCATCGGCTGAAATATCGCCAACTTTGTTTAAATTCCGCATGGCTGAAAGATCGCCAACTTTATTTAAATCTTGCATGGCTGAAAGATCGCCAACTTTTATCTAAATCCTGCATGGCTGAAAGATCGCCAACCCTTATTTAAATCTTGCATGGCTGAAAGATCGGCAACCTTTATTTAAATCTTGCATGGCTGAAAGATCGCCAACCTTTATTTAAATCTTTACATGGCTGAAAGATCGCCAACCTTTATTTAAATCTTTACATGGCGGAAAGATCGCCAACTTTATTTAAATCCCTTACATGGCTGAAATATCGCCAACTTTATTTATACTTTACATCGGCTGAAACATCGCCAAATCTTGCATTTCATGGGCTGAAAGATTGCCAAATTGTCCAAAGGCACCATTGTTCGGAGGCACCATTTTCATAGCCCAAGAACGCCATGACATGGCCTGAGGACCCCTTCTTTATCTTTTGCATATCATTATTCAAAGGCATTATAGTTCGGAGGCACCATCATCATGGCCCGAGAACATCATTTCATAGCCTGCGAATCCTCTATTATACGCTTCATGGCCCAGGACGTCATGGTCTGAGGACGTCATCCTACCCGTCCAAAGACAGCATTCATGGTCCAACGGGAACTTGCATCACGTTTAAACTTATGCACGAGATGTTCGTATTGCTTATTCGCAGGTACACCGGCTAGCAACGGCCATCACAGCAGGAGCGATCTCGCTCCGGTTCCCGTAGCCTATTAATCCCTGACCATCCTTCCCGACCCGAATATCGCACCCGTCTTTCGAAATCTCAATCGGCATATTCCGACAATGGATCCTTGAACTACATATGGCCTGATTCCTGTAAGATCGGGGATATGTAGGCAGCTCGGAGCCAGAGCTCGGTCAAAATCTTTCAAATCGTTTCTTTCAGTCAAAATTGGCCATCATATCTTTACCCGACAATTCTTTCATCCTTCTCGGGTAAAGAGGGGCAGCTGTTGATACCCAATTTTTCCCTACATATTTTTATACTCAAAATATTCTCAAAATAGCATGTACATACATATATAAGCATGCCCAAGAGTTTTGGTATTTTTCTTTATTTTTAAAGATTTTAAAATCAATTTATTGTCTATTTTAATAATACAAAATTCAATAATTTTTCCCAAACTGACATTTTTGGTGAATAATTTATTTTTATTCTCATATTTACACCGAGATATAATTAAGGTAATTTTTTGCATATTTTTACACATTTGTTTGGTATTTTTTAAGCTAAATTGCATATAATTGCAATTATAGCCTATTTTACAATTAACAGCATTTTACAATTACAAAATCATTTTTAGCATTTTTAATTTAATACTCATACGTTATTAACTAGTCCAGTACCATTAATTTGTTTTAAAATCATTGGCTATTTAATAAACAGCCCTTTATTATTTCAATTTTAGCCAATTTGGCCATACCCCCTATCAGATTTTAATTGGCCCAATATCCCAATTAAACTAACCCAGCCCAATCCCTAATATAACCCGGTCCAACCCCGTTTTAATCTGAGCCGTTGATCAAATGAGATCAACGGCCCAGATTCATTTGCCTTAATTAAGTCTAAATTACCCCCCCCCCCCAGACCCCTCATTTCTACGAGGCGGTTTCTCTCTCTATCTCGTCTCTTCCTCTCCCTTCTCTCTAGAACCTTCTGGTTCTTTCTTCTCCGTTGATCTCCATCGTCTCTCCGGCCACCTCCAATCTCGCCCCTTTCGACCATCAGCCGCCATGAAATCCCAACTCACCGATTCCCTCTATTTTTGAGACCCCAGAAGCCTCCACAATGCGAATCAGTCCCTAAAAGCTCCGCCTGGTTTGTTTTTGGCCATCTCCGGCCACCTCCCTTCAACCCCAAGGCTCCGATGGGCCTCTCATCGTCCTATTCAACATCTCTAGGACCTTCGAGGTTTATGGACCATGGTGATTTAGACCTAGGGCTCCTGGTTCTGCTACTTATGAGTTCTCCGGCGTGATTTCAGGCGAAATCACACCCTATATGTCACGATCTGTGAAGTGTCAACAGGTTCTCTCAACTTCTATTAGGGTTTTCCCTTTTTTTTTGAACCCTAACTCTCTCCTGAATCTCTCAAAACAATGTTATTTTCATGCTATTTTCCATTATGATCTGCTTATTCTCGAGCTTCTTCTGAAAGATTCTCTACTTTGAATCATTTTTACTCTCTTTGAAAAACTAGGGTTTCTTGGATTTCTTTTACGCATGTTTCGACCGATTTCCTTTGTGATTAAAACCTTTTCTTTGTTTATTTTGACCGATTTTATGCTCTTACTGTCTTTTAGCTTGACTCTGCTAAAAACCCTAATTTCTAAAAGATGTTTCTTCGTTTGATTGTGTGCGTTAGCATGACTTTCCTTACTCTGATTCTATGTGTTAGCACGTTTCTTTGCTTCGATTATGTGTGTTAGCCTAATTTTCTTTGCCTTGTCCCTATGTATTAGTATGTTTCTTCGTTTGATTGTGTGTATTAGCCTGACTTTCTGTTTGGTTCTGTCTGCTGCCTATTACTTGATTCTTGTTAATGTTTNTGTTCATTCACCTCTATTTATATGTTAAAAATGCAGAATCATGACTTCACACGATTGATTCTTGATTTTTCTTGATTGATTGGTAATTTTTTTTCTTTCAAAACCCTAGCATTCTACTCGCCTGTTTAAATTAATTGATTTTTTGTTACCTTATTTGCTATAGTATTTTCCTGAATTTGGTCTAAATTGGCTACTATATGCAATATTGAACCTTGACTCCTTCCGTATTTAATCCTACACTGATTTTTTCTACTTGCCTTATATGGTGCGGAATCTTTTCGTTTGATTTTGATTCCCTTAGTTAATGGGAGTACTTCCCTGATTTTTTTTATTAATTGATTCCGAGTTCTTAAATTAACATATTTCTGTGATTCTTACCTTATTTTTTACCACCTACTTTCAACTATAAATACCCTAAGTCTTTCAAAGAAAAGACACGACAGTCTTCTGAACACACACACCGCAGAATACTCTCAATTCTGCATTCTCTTGTGCTCTTTCTCTTGCTTTTGCTGTTCTCTGCTCTTGCTTATTATTAGCTGGCTGAAAGCCAAGGCTAATGTAGTGTTACTACTTTGTCTTTGCATCCTGCTCTTGCCCTTTCACTGGTATGTCCTAATTAATCTTTAAGCCTCCAACCAATGTGTTTACTTTTGTTTCTGTTCATTATCTTTCTGATTTTCTTCTACTTATGCTTGTCCTGTTCAATGTGTAATTGATGCTTTGCTTTAATACTTCACCATATCTTCTGATCTACATGATAAGGCTGTAACACGACATTGCCTATCCCTAACTTCTGTGAATCCTATTGCTGTACATTAGCATGCCTAAATTTACCACTTCTCAGTTCCCCTGATCTTTGGCACTCTGCATGTCTTTCTTGGTTTACATGTTTCTAATTGCTGTTTATCTTAAATGTCATGATTGTTTCCCTGTTGTCGTCTAAGAATCATGTTTAAGCCTGACCAATTCTTGGTCCCCTGAATCTTCTGATTCTGTGTAGTCATTAAAATCTTTAACATTGTGTTCTCTATTTGCTCCCTTTCGCCATGATCCTTGTATGCAATCCTATGCTATTAAACTACTATTAAACCATTATTTCTGTTGTTTTCTTTTTAAACAATCCCTTGTTTTTGAAAATCTTTTTTTTAAAATACTTCTTCCTGCACTTCACACTACCCTTAGAGAATAGGTTCTGCCCCCTTCGTGTGAGCATTGCTTTGAGTACCTCTGAGTACTCATCGAACTTTGACACACAAGGCTGGTATTCCACACTGCACTTGTTCGGCTTTCTTTTAAGTGTCTAGGTGCTGGTATTGGCCAGGGACCCAATGGGGCCCTAGGGAGCTTTGCCGCACCTAGACCATGGCAAAGGATGTAAACTCGAAGGGGTTGAGGTGGGAAGACTGGGCCTGATTGAAGGCTCCCTATAGAATAACTTCTTATTTTTGTTCTTTATTGTTGTAATTCAGATATTACTGGTTTGTAATAATTTGTAAACGAACGATTGGGGGTGAATAGTGAATATGGGGAGGGTTATGTATGCTTAGTATAAATAATGGGTAGAAAACATGCTTATAGGATTTTATTTACTTATCTGCGCAATAGATAACCTGTATAGGTCATGTATCTCATTCATTAGAGATCCTGCTTTAGGTTCTTTACTTTCAGCCTGTCATTACGCTCATCTTGTAACCACGATCAGTTAATAACCAGCAAATAATTAACAACAAGCCAAATAATTTGTCATTACTGCATTGGCATGTTAAAAACCATGTTTTAAGTACTTTTATGTGCATTAGATATCCTGACCTTAGGACTTCTCACTCGTTCGAGTTGCAGTAGTTAATTCATGTTTGTCTAATTACTTTGTTAAAATATGGCTAAGCGGTTTGAAACGTTTTCTGCAAATACCTTATCACGCGTACCTTTATAAATCAGAATCAAAATATGCATGTCTGTCCCTTAAGATAATCAGACAATGTATAACAACACCTAGGCAAACTTTAGGCCCAATAAGAACTGATCGTGTTTTTATTAGCTTAAGACCAACCAACTTCTTCAATTTCAACTCTGTCGTCCCCATTTTTGCTCTGATTCTCTGAAGTTCACTCTATTATTTTTCTTAAAAAACTCTGCTTCATCTGGAAATGATTTTGAAATGGTGCACCCATTTATTCTTACTGAGTTTCTGATTTTTATGTCCTCAAATTACTGGGTTACCAACCTCTGCCCAGAATCGTGCTATTTTATTTGTCCTGCACCTCATTAAACTACTGTTACTACTTCTTTTTTTTTAAAACCATGTTTTAACTGCTGTAAAAGTTCCTATATTTGAGACCTTAATTGTGTTTAAGTCATGCTATTTATGTGTTTGTTTGAGGAGGTATACATGAGCCTTTATATGTTTACATTGCTCCCCCCCCCCCAACGTGCAGTATGTGTTTTTGTATGTGCCTTAGATTTTATCCTTTGAAACCATCAGCCTATATCCCACCCTTTAGGACTAGTAGTCCTAAATGCCTCGGGACTGATAGGAATGAGACGGGATAACATGCAATAGTAACCGAGACCAATCCGCGCTTTAATACCTTAACGGGGTGGGAAGGGTAGATATGGATATGATGACCGGTGCGATAATACCTCATGTAGCCCCTCTTTAGAGGAGTGATTACTGTGTATTGCATTGACGTGATCCATATTAATCATAAACCTAGGACCCCCTCCCTTTACTTGCTTTCGTTTATTTTTTTAGAATTGTTTAAATCTTTTTCATAAAATTCCTGCCCTCTTTACCTTTATCAAGTTTCGACTTACTTGCAATATTGTATGTGAACCCTTTCTATTTGAGCCCTTAATTGCCTACTTGATTATGTGAAGTCACAATATAACATGGCCGGGAACCACACTAGTGGATCTTGAGGGGTGCCTAACACCTTCCCCTCGAGATAATTTCTAGCCCTTACCCGAACTCTGGTTTTCCAACTCAAAAACCCTTAGTGTCCTAATGCACTTAATAATTAGGTGGCGACTCTTCAATTCCAAAAATCCAAATCCCAAAAGGGAATAGAGTTGTCCTCCCAAATATCGTAAACCTGATTTCGCGAGAAAAAGGGGGCGTTGACAGCATGGCGACTCTGCTGGGGAAATTGTCTTTGAGGCTTTTACCATCACATGTTATTTGTGACTTTATTGCTTCTTTATTGCTTTTATTTAATGTCTTTATTTCTCTTCTACTTCGAAACTGACTTGGCTCTTTGTTTTCTTTTCTTTAATGCCTTTACTGCTTTCTTTCAATACTGTTGCAATTATGAGCAATCATTGTAATCATTATTTTATGAACGTGCAAATACGTGACAACTTGTTTCATTCTTGTAACTGCATCTTCAACATCATATTTCACTCGTGCCAAAAAAATACCATAGCAACGCTTATAATGAGTGGTTGCGTCCTTCCAATATATCACCCCCTAAATTTGGTAAAGGCGTATTTGCGGTAAAACCAGTCGATCAGCGGTGCAGTCGACGGTTCCGTGCCTTTCCCTCTTGAGTTCTCCGCTCAAGGGTACTGGTCTAATACCCCATAGAAACCTTACTCTGTTCAAATATGCATGCATCACTGTCAAACCTAGTCGAGTCAGTTGTGTTGTCCGCATAATGACTCTTTAAGATAGCCTTGTCCAAAGTCCACTGGGTTTCCTTGAAACCCAAACAGACGCCACCATATTCTGTGCATTTATTTGGAGAACTAAATGCTTTAATGCTAATTATTGGTTTAAATAGTCGAGTCCGGTGGGGGGGGGTATGGTCTTAACCCTTTTGTTTTGCAGAAAATGGAGAACAAAGTCCCCGACTTCGGTATGGTCAGTATACCCTCACTCTTGCTGACCTGGTGGAGGAATCTCCCATCAAATGACCAAATCAATGAATGGAAAGAGAGGGTCACCAAGGCTAGCGAAAAGCTGGAATATCTGGAATACAGTCTGCTGGAATTGGAAGGAAAAGTAAGAAAAAGAGTCGTCGACTGCCAGAACGCTGAGGGAAACGAAGGAGAACGCCTGGCAAAGGCATTTTTACTGGAGAACCTGCGCGACCTGGAGGATTTGATCAACGAGAGCATTCAACCTGGGGAAGGTCCTTCTGAGACCAAGTAGTTAGGAGTCTTTTCTTTTGCTTTTAAAATGTAATAAGGCCAATAGCCATTAGTGACATTTTACTTTCTGCAACTTTAGTGTCGTTTTGGGATTCGTCTTATTTTTATCAATAAAATGAGGCATTTAGCATTATAAGTTCTCCAAATCAACTTGTCGCTAGGCCTACTTCGGGTGCAACGAGGCACCCAAATTAGGACACGATTTATATTCTCACACTCCGGAGAGGCTCCTACAGCCCAAGCGCTATCATAAGCCAGATCCGGGCATAAATCAATATAACATGCTACGACGTGCAGCCCGATCCCATAACTGTCACTCATAATCAGGCTTTCAGTCTCACTCAATCATTAATTTCTCCAGTCTCACTCACGAGTTCACAATGTCATGAAACTAGCCCGACAACAATGATATGATGTGTCAATAAATAATAACTCAGACTGAGATATGATATGAATGCATGAATATGACTGGGTACGAAATATCAATCAAATTAATGAGATGACAGCAAGAAACGACCACTGTGGGTCCTAACAATGTCAGCATAAAGCCTAAACATGATATCTAGCATGATTGACAACTCAGTTACTTTATCACATGGTAAAAACCAGATATCAACAAAATAGGGCCACTATAAAGTGCCATAGAAACAACAGAGTCACAATTCACAGGGTACACGCCTACACGACCGTCACCTAACATGTGCATCACCTCAATACCAATCACACAACAGGTAATTTGGGGTTTCATACCCTCAACACTAAGTTTAGAAGAGTTACTTACCTCAAACAAGCCAATACTAATATCGAGCAAGCCAAGCATTGCTCCAAAAATGCCGTCACGCGCGTATAGACCTTCGAACGGGTCAAAACTAGCCAAAATCAACTCAAATTCATCAAATAAAGCCCAAGGAAATAATTCCAAATGATAAAGATTGAATCCTCAATCACAAACCAAAATCGGCCAATAGTCACACCCGAGCCTGCGCCTCGGAACCTGACAAAACTCATAAAAACTGACAACCCATTCAGTTACGAGTCCAACCATACTAGTTTCACTCAAATCTGACTCCGAATTAATGTTCAAAACTAAAAAATTCACATTATGAAACTTTAGGCCAAACCCCCCCAATTCCTCTTTTAAATTCATCAACTAAACGCCAAAATCGAAGATAGATTCATGAAATATAACCAAAACCAAGTAGAGAATACTTACCCCAAGTCATATGGTGAAAGTTGCTTCAAGAAACGCCTCAATCCGAGCTCCATAGCTCCAAAAATGTAAAAATGGCCGAAACCCTCGAAATAGAGTACTTTATAATCTGCCCAGGCCTCCTCTTTCGCGAACGCGGGAAATTCGTTGCGTTCGCGATGAATAAAACTCACAATGCCACAAAAGACTCTACGCGTTCGCGATAAACACCACGCGAACGCGATGAACACTGCTGCCAAAGCTTCGCGAACGCAACTAACCTTACGTGATCGCATAGCTCTAATTCCCAGCTGCCAACCTTAACACTACGCGGACGCGATCCTCCATACGCGAACGCGAAGAGGACTTGCCCCAAATCTACGCCAACGCGGGACATACTTTGCGATCGCGAAGGACAATTTGCTGCTGCCAGCAGAATACACTACGCGTTCGCGGCACTTGCCACGCGAACGCGATGAAAGATTGAGACACCAGAAACCAGCAGAACACAACAGTTAAAACATGGAGGAAAATGATCCGAAATCAATCCGAAACACGCCCGAGCCCCTCGGGACCCCGTCCAAACATACCAACAAGTTCCATAACATAACACGGACCTACTTGAGGCCTCAAAACACACATAAGAACATCAAAACGACGAATCACACCTCAACTCGAAATCAATGAACTTTAAAACTACAAACCTCCACAACCGATGCCGAAACCTATCAATTCACGTCCGATTAACCTTATATTTTGCATACAAGTCACGTTTGACATTACGGACCTGCTCCAACTTTCAGAATTGGAATCCAACCCCGATATCAAAACGTCCACTCCCGGTCAAGCTTTCCAAAATCCCAACTTTCGCCATTTCAAGCCTAATTCTACTAGGGACCTCCAAATCACAATCCGGACGCGCTCCTAAGTCCAAAATCACCCAACGAAGCTAACAGAACCATCAAAAATCTAATCTGAGGTCAAATACTAAAAAGTCAAACTTGGTCAACCCTTTCAAATTTAAAGCTTCTAGCTTCTAGCTGAGAATCATTCTTCCAATCGATTCCGAATAACCTGAAAACCAAAACCGACGATTCACATAAGTCATAATACATCATACGGAGCTACTTATGCCCTCAAATAACTGAGCGAAGTGTAATTACTCAAACGACCGGCCGGTCGTTACAAGGAAATTACAGAAGTTATCCTTTAATTCTTCAACACTGCCAACATGCTCAGAGCTATTAACTGAATTGCTAACGCATTTGCTGACCCAAAAAAACAACTATATTCTCACTGCAAATGCTCCTATTAGAATAAGTCCTAGATGGACAATATATGGTACGCTTAAAGCGTATAGACAAGTTGGTTTCAATTAAAATTCTTGATAAAGAAGATGAGCAAATGATCAAAATGATTATAATAAGGAGGCAAGTGATCTAAAAGATCACATGACATAACACTTCATAAAATCTTAAGAGAGGTTCAGGTACCTGAAAATATGAATGAAGAGATCTCTCTGTTATGACTTTATGAAAAAATGAGTTTGGAACCGATACAAATGTTCGTAGACTACATTTATGATAATGCTAATATATGAGGATCTTAAGTCTGGAGAAACGATTCAAGTAGAATTGGTTTCATATGAAAGACATGTCATTTTGGACCTGCAGTTCAAACATTTGAAAGTATAAAGTCAATGGTGTCGCTTTTATCTATCTTAGACGTCTAGCATGACATGAAAACTTGATATGCATCTAACGCCTATTTAAATGGCTTATATAACTTAACTTATATGACAATCCATGAAGGATTTAAATCGCTTAAAGCATATACAATTCTTGGTCTGAAGTACCATATCCTAAGTGCAATTTGTGCACATATGTATCTTGCTATAACTATAAGCATGATAATGTGATAGCGAGAATACCTCTATGGAGATATTGAAAAGGCCATACCATGGCATTTTATGAAGACATTATATATCTATCAGTAATGACGATTTCAAGGTGTAACATATTCATTCAAGTTAATATGGTTGATTTGTTTATCAAATCTCCACTAACGATCTTTTGAAGATGGTGCACAAGATTGGAATGCGAAGGCTTAAAGATGTGAATTCATGCTCTCATCAGGGGGAGTTAATACGCGTTGTACTCTTTTTCCCTTACAAGGTTTTGTCCCATAAGGCGTATTTCTAAACATGTGTACTCTTTTTCCTTCTCTAAAAATTTTTTCCACTAAGATTTATTTTAGTTAATGTTTTAAGGAGACACATTATTTATTGAATAGACATTCAAGGGGGAGTGTTATAAATAGAATTGTATTTTTTAGGGTTTGTTGCTTGGTAAATCACTTTTTCTGTTCTTTCTCCCTACTTTTCTCTGCAATACTTTTCTTCTTTTATTGTTTTATAACAAATACATATTAAATATATTTATTAGAAGAAATAAAATGTTTCATACCAAGAGACTTTCATTTTTTTTAAATTTAAACTCGAAATTTATGTAAAAGCTAAATGATCCAATCATTTCGCCTCACATCTCGTTGGTCAAATCCTTCTTTTGGAAAAAGTAAAAATAAGGAGATATTTACCCAAAATATAAAAATCCTCCAAGAAGGACCAAGAATTCAAGAAGAGCAGTCCCCAATATAATTGAAGAGTAGACGTGTCATTTTGCAGATTCTTCTTTAGGAACACTAGGCATACTAACGTCACTTTATTTTATTTATCTATCTATATAAACTTCTTTTCCTTTTTCATTATTAATTTTGGCTAAAAACTCTTACTCACTATACACCTACGGAATAAAACTCTGTTTTCTTGCATTTAATCATTTCTTGCCTAATACTTACTTCAAAAAACAAAACCCTAAAAGGGATTGATTCGCCGCCAGAATTTCTTCTCTCCTCTCCCCATTTAACCTTCATCACCTCTCTCATTAGCTCACAGTTTTCTTTACCTGTTCTATGTTGAGAAAAAAGAACTTTCTTGGAGTTTAATTAGTCAAAGATTCTATTTTTATCAACATAAAAGGGTCCAATTTTCAGCTTGTACATGTGGGTTTTTGTATTTTTAAGGTTTATATGATAAAGTTTTGGTTCTTTTACCTTTCTTGGGTTGCTAGGTTTTGTGGGTACTGATTGTTTTTGTTCTAGAATTGAGTATATAATTGGTCTTTGATCATGGAGCTTTCTTGGTGCTATTTTATTTGATCAAAGTTTTGATTTTTATGAGCTGAAAGCTTTGATTTTGAGGTTGTACAAGTGGGGTTTTGTAGTTTTAAGGTTTATGTGAATCTTTCTTTTTAAAAACCTTTCTTGGGTTGCTAGGTCTTGTGCGTATTGATTATACTTGTTGTGTAATGAGGGTATACATAATTGTTCTTTGATCATGGAGCTTTCTTGGAATTATATTTGATCAAAGATTGGGTTTTTAAGAGCTTATAGCTTTGATTTTGAGGTTGTGCACGTGGGGTTTTGTAGTTTTTAAGGTTTATATATATGCCAAAGTTTTGGTTTTGAATAGCTTTCTTGGGTTGTTAAGGCTTGTGGGTATTGATTATATTTGTTGTGGAATGAGTGAGTGAAGATGGTATCTGAATTGGGTAGGAGACCGATGATTGGGAACAATGAAAATACATTTGGAGATGAGTTTGAGAAAGAGATTGGGATGTTACTTCATGATCAGCGAAGACAAGATGCTGACGATCGTGAAAAGGAGCTGAATATGTATAGAAGTGGCTCGGCTCCACCTACTGTTGAGGGTTCATTGAGTGCAGTGGGTGGATTGTTTAACAATAATGGTTTCATGTCTGAGGAGGAGCTTAGGTCTGATCCTGCTTACTTATCTTACTATTACTCCAACGTAAACCTTAATCCTAGGTTGCCTCCTCCACTTTTGTCCAAAGAAGATTGGCGGTTTTCACAGAGGTTGCAAGGAGGGAGCTCCGCTATTGGTGATAGGAGGAACGTAAACAAGAATGATAATAATGGTAATGGTAGGAGGTCACCCATGCCTCCAGGATTTAACTCAAAAAAAGCGGAGAGCGAGAATGAAACGGATAAATTGCAGGGTTCAGTGGAATGGGGTGGTGATGGGCTGATTGGTTTGCCAGGACTAGGACTAGGTAGTAAAAAGAAGAGCATTGCTGAAATATTCCAGGTGCATGCTTCAAACTTTATCGAGTGTATTTTTTGTTTGTTTTTACAATTTCAACGTTGACTATTGGATGTTAGATTCCAAGATTCAGGTATTAAATGCTTTTGAAAGTGCCGCAATTAACGTTTGGTATTTAATGCTTCGTGAATTTTGCTCATTTATGTTACTGCCCGAATGGTATGTTTGGTATAGAAGGAAACAGTCCAACAAGTTTCCTTGAGGTGTTTTGGCTGTATTTGGCATTTTCGAATTGTGGAAATATTTTATTGTTGTGTGGCATGAATGCTAGGTGATAATCGATTTGTCTTTCTATTGAACCGCTTTGTTTACATGATGGTTTGGTAGACGTGTAACTCCATTTCACTCAATAATCTCTGCTAAGCTGATGAGATTTGAGGCAGTTCTGCATCTCCGAAGCCAACAATTTAGCATTATAATTAAAGGGGCGCCTTCAAAATTTTCATTTAATCTAACTTTCTCTCTATTTATTTATTCTTTTCTATCTCAAATTTTTATATTGACAATTCATCTAGACATATATGACATAAATGAGCATTTTTTGTTCCATATATGAGAATGGTTTCTGCGATCACATGATAAAAACAAAATATTGTGACAATTAATGATATCAAGTGGGCTATTGGCTTTGAGAAAGTGTGGGCTCAGTGTGTTCCAATAAGAGCAAGCATTCATGTCAATCGGAACAATGTATTATTCATATATGGGACTAGATTTTTGCATTAGGAGGGCAAGAGCAAAATAGTGTAACAATTGATGATAGTCTATGTTGCATTTCTATGTATACTTAGTATAATGCAGTAAGTTCATAGGCAATATAAGATACTGATATTGCTATATTAAGGAAAAAATAGAAATTCCTTATGTTGCGAATATATATATTTGTTTATGGATTACAAGACTACAGGTATGCTGTATCATTTAGAAATTTTACCAAGGAACAAGTAGATGTTGGTTTTGTAATTGCAAGTTAGATTTTTCTTTTGGAAAGCCCGGTGAAATTATTGTGAAATTGCTTTTGGCTGCTTGTTTCAGTGGAGGTTATATCTCAACTTTCAGACCTCTTTTGCTTCTCCAAGTTGTGCCCCTTAAATAGAATGCCTTTCAATAGTTAGCAACTCTTTAACTCCAACATTCCACATGGCATATTTAACACCACAAAATTCAAAAGTTTCCTTATTTTTCTTAAATTCTGTGCCTAATCAAACTAGGGCACATAAATTGAAATGGAGGGGGGGGGGGATCTTATTTTGTCTCGGGAGAATCCTTTTTTACGTTTTATCTCGAGAAAGAGAATTTAACATGATCATCTGATGGGTTTTAAGCCATGTTTCATCCAGGATGACTTCAGCCGTGTGTCACCTGCTCCTGGTCACCCTTCACGGCCAGCTAGCCGAAATGCTTTTGACAGAAGTGGTGATGCAGCAGAAGCTGAGCTTTCTCATCTTCGTCACGAGTTTTCTTCTTCAAAACCTTTAAGGTCTGCATCAAGCACTCAAATCCCATCCGATGAGGTGGCTGCTTCCTATTCATATGCTGCTGCTTTGTCAAGAAGTACCACTCCTGATCCCCAACACATTGCGAGGGCTCCTAGTCCTTGCCTTACTCCTATTGGTGGAGGGAGGGTAGTCAATTCAGAAAAGAGAAGTGTTAATAGTCCAACTGAGTCTCCAGAGCTTGTTGCTTCTTTTTCTGGCATGAATCTATCTAATGGTACGTCGGATGACATCATTTCTCAGATTGAACAAGATGTTGGTTTTAATACTATATATACACACCAATCTTGCAGGTGGGCAGAATAACACAAAGCAGCATGAATTCTTGAAGCAATCTGAATCCCCACAGTTCAATAGGGCTTCTACTGCTCAGTCTGCAAAAGTACCATATTCTGTCGGCTCAGACCTTAATAGTTCTAACCCCCAAGCTGTTTTCTCCAATAGTTCATACCTCAAAGGATCGGGATTGAATAGTGGAGGTGGCGTACTTCCTCAGTATCCACATTTGGATAGTCCAAATTCATCTTTTTCTAATTATGGTTTAAGTGGTCATTCTCTCAGTCCAATGTCAAGCCATCTTGGCAACTATAATTTGCCACCTTTATTTGGAAATGCTGCTGCTGCATCAGCTATGGCTGTACCTGGATTGGACTCTCGGATGTTGGGGGGATCTAATTTGAGCGCAGCAACCTCAGAGCATAATCTCAGTAGAATGGGAAATCAAATGGGTGGACCGTCATTCATGGACCCTATGTATCTTCAGTACTTGACAGCTGAATATGTTGCTGCTCTAAACGATCCTTCCTTGGATAGGAACTACATGGGAAATTCGTATATAGACTTGCTTCAGAAAGCTTATCTTGGTAATGTTGTACCTCAGAAATCTCAGTATGGAGTCAAAAGCAGTGGTTCAGGTCATCATGGCTATTATGGAAATCCTGCGTTTGGAGTTGGTTTGTCATATCCTGGAAGTCCTTTAGCAAGTCCTGTCATCCCAGGCTCTCCAGTGGGACCCGGTAGTCCTATGAGGCATAGTGATTATAATAATATGAGACGAATGAGAAACATAGCTGCTGCAGGTGTCATAGGACCATATCACTTGGATGCTATGGAAAACAGCTTAGCGTCCTCCCTACTGGAAGAGTTCAAAAGCAACAAGACCAGGTGTTTTGAACTTTCAGAAATTGCAGGCCACGTTGTTGAGTTTAGGTAAACTTGCTCTTATGTGTTTTTTCCTACTTGGACTACCTCTGTTTTTTTCCTACTTGAACTAGCCTCAATATATATTATCTATGATCAGTGCCGACCAGTATGGGAGCCGATTCATTCAGCAAAAGCTGGAAACTGCCACCACTGAGGAGAAAAACATGGTGTTTCAGGAAATTTTTCCCCAAGCTCTTACTTTGATGACTGATGTCTTTGGAAATTACGTAATCCAGAAGGTATGTGGTGCATGTATCTTCCTATCTGTCCGGTTTCTCTCTAAATTGATCATAATGTCCATATATCTCTTGCAGTTTTTTGAACATGGAATGGCATCTCAGAGGAGAGAATTAGCTGGCAAGCTCTTTGGGCATGTATTAACACTGAGCCTTCAAATGTATGGTTGTCGCGTCATACAGAAGGTATACCAAATTGTTTCTAGAAATGCTCATAAGTGTTATCTGTTAGTGTTAATCTTTTGCTTTGGTTCTTATTCTGTTTGGTTCACTATACAGGCAATAGAAGTAGTCGACGTGGACCAGAAGATTGAAATGGTTGAGGAGCTTGATGGTAATATCATGCGTTGTGTAAGAGATCAGAATGGGAATCACGTTATTCAGAAGTGTATTGAATGTGTACCAGAAGATCACATTCAATTTATCGTCTCGACATTTTTTGGACAAGTTATTACTCTCTCCACCCATCCATATGGCTGTCGAGTAATACAGGTAGATGAGTAGTGTGTCTTATCCATTTGGATTAGTAATTTTAGTGTTTTATATTTACGAATATTCCTTGATCTGTCAGAGAGTATTGGAACATTGTAGTGATCCAGAAACCCAAAGTAAAGTGATGGAAGAAATCCTGGGATCTGTTAGCATGTTGGCACAAGATCAGTATGGTAATTATGTTGTTCAGGTATGGAATACTTACTATCTATATATGTTGCTGCTGCTGGTGTCTTGACTGTCTTATTTTTTTTTGATAAGGTATCTTGACTGTCTTATTTAGAAGCAATTATTTCCATTTTCTTTTTCTTGAGTTAGTAGTTCGTTATATCTGTTGTATTTTACACAATATCCCCACTTCTTGACTAGTATGGAGCAATGCGTAAAATGTATCTGAGTTGGTGATTCCTGAATTTGTTGTTGGTATGGGCACATGTTTTGCTTATTTTAGACTATGGTAATATTGCACAATTCATTCAATTTTTTGATGGCTGTCTTGCTTCTTTATGATGTACTAGGAGAACATTGTTGTGTCACTGCTAAGTGCCAAAACGAGGTCATTGATTTTTACTATAAAGGCATTTGGTTGGTGAAGCGAAATCTTTTGCAAATTGTTTTGTTTTCCTATTTTGGAAATTTTATTTGTTTGCAAAGTATTCCCCTTCTTTTTTCCCTTAAAAATTAGAACCTTTGAAAAACTAAAAATAGATGTTTTTTTTCCTTTGCCGAAAGAAGAAAAAAAAAAGGGGAAAAAAACCACAACCAAAACAAACAAAGTTAGAAATTTGAAAAATTATTTGCAAAAAATTTTCAATCAACTTTCCAACTACATGAACATGCCCATTCACCTGGTTCTCTAGTGCTGCCAATGTATGCTGCTGTCCTTAACATGATGCTAAACGGGGAACCTGTTCTGGCTAGAAAAAAGAATTTTGTAAGTAATGGGATTTTCCCTCTTTGATACCTCAAAAACCTTTCTTTCTTGCTGCCTTCCATTTGTTTTGCTAAAGCGCTAGTGTTTGAAGAAGCTTCTTTTGGTCAACTAAATTTTTGTTTGTGCTAACAACACTTTGCTATATTAGCAAACATGTCTTTCATTCCTATACTGAGGTACAATTCTACCTTCTTTTTTTCTTCTCCTTTTTCTTCCATTTGTTGTTTTAAATGCAACACTTGCAGCATGTACTGGAGCACGGGAAGCCGCATGAGCGCTCTACCATAATTCAGGAACTAGCTGGGAAGATTGTGCAAATGAGCCAGCAGAAGTTTGCCTCTAATGTTGTAGAGAAGTGTTTAACTTATTGTAATTCCAGCGAACGACAGCTACTGGTGAATGAGATGCTTGGTACGACTGATGAAAATGAGCCTCTTCAGGTTTGTCTAAACTTTAGCCTTGAACAATCATTTGTCAACCGCGCTTCATCTGTAAGTGATGTTTCCTGTCTCTTAATTTGAGTCATTAGACCCTCTAAAGCAACTGCGCTTTATGTCAAACTGAAATTATGGAGTCTTGAATTAAATCAACTAGATTGCAAGAATGATTGGTGCCAGCGTGTCTAGACCTCTATTTATCCCCAGCTGGATGATGAGCGGCATTGGACTTCCCCTTAACATGTTTGAAAGGACGTGAGGACTAAGACGCATGCTGATGTCGCATATTAATGTGTTTAATTATTCACCATTTCCAAGCAAATCACATATTGGCAGCAGAGAACAGCTGGATTTCTGACATTTGTATTATGCTCGTGCTTTTGGACATTCTGGCCTGTTCCCCCTTTAAGTAGAAATAATTCATGTGCCTTGTGACCCTGTAGCACCAGAGTTTTGATGCCGAGACTGTTGTCTTGGAAAAGCAAAAGAGTAAGAGATGTCTTGGAGCATTGGGTAGTTCCCTAATTTCTGCTGGACTTCGCCCTTAAAGAAATAGTCCTAGTTGTTGAAGCGGAAGAATTACTGTGAGCTTTAAGCTAGACTTCTTGTACTATATTCCAGTTGGACTTGAATGAAGCGTGATGGATATAGGACTCTTACACCCTACCCCGACTAATTTGGGATTATGGCGGAGTTGGTTGCTTGATGGGTTTCTATGTTGGGAACTTCCTTTCTCCCCGCCTTGTACCTTTTTTCAATGATCTCACTTTATATTTGACCCACAATAAGTATCCCAAATACTGAAAGTTTTGAGGATGGGCCACCTACAACTCCATGTTGGCTAGCTAAGAAGAAAGTCTTTTCTTGAAAGCTTTTGGCTAAAACATTTGTGCTGCTAATATAAAAACGTAAATTAGTTATACCATTTCAAGCTCCATTGTAGCCTGAAAACAGTGCTACCTACATATTCAATGCGTTTAGTTAGAGGCTCAAAATTTCTGCTGGACAATCATTACGTTAGTGTATGCCAAAAGGATTTCCTCAAATGTCATGAATTAGTTTTCTATGATGTTTAACTCTTGATTTGTCTATGTTATGCTATTCAATCATGAAAATCGTACCTTAGTGATATTTGCATTTTAATTTTTGCATCTATGGGAATACAATTCATGTAGGGAGTACAGTCACATAGATAAGTGATTGTGATAATGGTGGTATTTAGTGCATCATATAAATTTTTAGTCTTGCTTCTCACGTTCTCATTAAAAAGGTGAGAAGCCTTGGTTTTAAAATGTGCATCATGTTTCCTCATTTTTCTTCTTTTTGTCCAGGCTATGATGAAAGATCAGTTTGCGAATTACGTTGTACAGAAAGTTTTGGAAACTTGTAGCGATCAGCAACGTGAGCTGATCATGTCGAGGATAAGAGTTCACTTGAATGCTCTGAAGAAATACACTTACGGAAAGCATATTGTTGCTCGTATTGAAAAACTTGTTGCTGCTGGGGGTAAGCAGTTTCCTGTTTGCATTTGGCTGGAGCATTGGATGCATCACTTATTCAACTTCAAATACACTTTTTCTAAAATCAGATCAATTAAATATTGTCCGAACGCCATTATTAAATGATATGTTATTCTGTTTTGCAGAAAGAAGAATTGCTGCTCAGTCCCTAAGTCCTGCTTAGTCTTGTAGGAAAGAAAGTTGTACAGCTAACTGAGGCTAGTTTGAGCTACCTATCTTTCTTTTCTCCTACATCTAGTGTTTTTAACTCCATACATGTCTTCAAAGGTATGGAGTAAATTGCAAATAAAGTTGTTGCATGTACTAGAGAACTGTAAATTGTGTAGTTAAAACATAAAATCAGGTATGCTGAAGCTTAGATGTCATATATTCGAGATCGGCTGTGCGGAGGAAGTCTCGTCTCCAAAGGGTGTAAAAAATTTATCAGACGACGAGGCAGTTTATTGTACAAATGTTGCCATGTGGAGAGTTGATGTTTAGGTGGTCAGAATTTCCATGTATGGGATTTGACAATTTTCTTTTATGGTTAAGTGTATTTTCCTTTATCTCAGATTCTCAGTTTACTACAATTTTATGAGACTATGATTTCTTTATCTCGGTGTTCTTGAGCTGAGGGTCTATTGGAAACAACCTTTACCTTCATAAGGTAAGGGTAAGGTCTGTGGTTGTGAGATTTGGTTGCAGTAGATGCAGCTCAAGCGACATTATGATCTCATAATAATCGCCTCTAAGGTGCATTTTCTTAGCCTATTGATTTAAGCTACTGATCACGCCCGTTTCTAGGCACGAAGGATTAGTAGCGGTGGCCAAGTATAATCGGCTGAAGAGTTCGGAGTCAAATCCTAGAGAGAACTAACATATAGTTATAGCTACTCAATATCACTAAAAAAGCAGGTTAAAACACATTTGATTCTACAGATTGTAGGTTTTTATTTACCTAATTGACTAATGACTATATACAGCAATAAAAATAAGTAACTAAGGAGATAAGGTGTGTCAATGATAAAGCCTGGGATAGTGATTTCTCTAATTATCTGGATGAGTNTTGTTGCAAATAATTGGGAATATGGTTTGGAGTTTATATCTCAATTTTGAGGGGTTTTGGTGAAAATTAGACTTGATTTGGCTTAATTTCAGATTGAAACCCGAAGAAGAAGAAGAAGAAGACATGACATACATTATGTTGCAGAAATTATAGAAAAATTGTAGAAAAATTATATTCTGTTGTTTATTTATTTTTCTTTTATTTATTTAACTATTGTATGAAAGTTGAAAAAACAAAAACTTAGGATCATATCAGCTATGTATAACTGTTCGCGATTTCAACATGGAATTGAGTATCACCAATGAGAACACATTTACATGTTTGTGTTGTTACATTTTATATCCAATTCTGGTTGTATATAAATGTCCTACACTTTATCTACATTTTATCTACAAATAAACTACATGTCAGAGTAAATATATATATCAGTATGGGTTTTCACAATATCTACAAAATTTCTACATTTATTCTACAATAAAACTACATATCATTTGAAATATTAATATGAAAATACAGAATTTTAATGTATCTACAAAATTTCTACAAACTGTTCATAACAAAATTTATCTTTACTTTCATGCATGTTCGTCTGGAACACTAAAGTTACTTGATGTGCCAACATCTCCCGTTATAGAGGAATACAACTTATCTATAATTTTCTACAACTTTCACACATTATTTCCACCCAATTAAATACAACTATAATAACATAAAACTTACATACACATTTTATACAAAATTTATATAATATGTCTTTTGTATATTTTGTATCTAATTTATACATAGTAAAAATAAATTTCATAAAACTAATTATATATTATACAAATTATCTACAATGTTCGTACATTATTTCTAGTAAGTTATAAGTACACAACTACAATATAATACCACTTAAATACTATTTTTATACAATGTTGTTCAACTTTCATACAATCGTTAAATGAATAAACGAAAAATAAATAAACAACAGAATATAATTTTTCTACAATGTCTGCAATATAATGTATGTCATGTCTTCTTCTTCTTCTCCTTCGAATTTCAATATGAAATTCAGCCAAAACCAAGTCTAATCTTCACCAAAAACCCTCAAAATTGAGATATAAACTCTAAACCATTTTCCCGATTATTTTCAATAACACCCAATCCAAATAAATAATGATTTTTGAAAACCCAAATTTGAATTCAAAGCTTTCAAGCTTTTTAATGGCTGTCAATGGTGGAATTGCCGCTCTCTTTTCATTTGCTTTGTATTACTGAAATTTGCGATTGAGAAATAGAGAGAGATGTAGAGAAAATGTCGACGAACTGAGCTTTTGCAGAACTGATTTCTACAATTTGATTCGAATTTGTTGACGATTTTGTCTTTTTTTGATTTGTGGCTTAAGGAAAAATATTGAAGAACAGAGTTTTTGCAGAAAAGAGTCTATGTAATTTGATTTTAAATTGAAGATATAGGATTTGCGTTTCAAATTTGATCTGAAGGTCGCTAAATCAATTAGAATATTCTGTTCCTGATTTGTAGCGCGCCTAATTAGGAAGGAATCAGCTCCTAATAATTAGTATTTAATGAATGGTATAATAATTGTAGAAAAACTATGAACATGGCGGGTAAATATGAAACTATGCACATTTTTGATAATAAGGTTTCATATATGGTATAGGAAGGAAAAAGTCTCTAGTTTTAATCCCGCTTTTAAGTCTTCAAAATTAAACTCTTAGGCCTCATTTGTTTTTATTAAGATTAAGACGTCTGAATCTGAATACACATCTGAATATCAAGATGTGTATTAAGATTAAGACATATGTATGTGTATTAAGATCTGAATAGAAACAATTAAGACTGTTTGATTTTTAACATCTGAATGTATAAAATTTATCTTTATTTGAAAATTAATAAACATAAAATTCAAATGAAATACTAACTAATCTAATATTCTATCGATAAAATATATAGTTTTTTAAAATATGACAGTTGTTGGTGGTGATGGCTAACAGGTGAATGTCGACTAGAGGCGGTGGTTGGTGGTAGTTTTGATTGATGATGATGATTCATGCTAGTAGATAGTAGTGATTGATAGTGGTGACGATTATGATTGAGGATGGTGGTGGTGTGTGGTGATAGTTAATAATGGAGGGTGGTGGTAATAGTTGTGACCGAGGAAGGTAGTGGGTGGGTGGTGGTAGGTTATAAGATGTGCAGTACTGGCTGTGGTTGTTGATGGTGAAAGTTGTTCAACAATAACCTAATCGTGTAATCTTTCTCAAGCAAAACAAGACATAACGACACATTTAATCAAGAATTCTTCAATTAACTACAAGCAAAATGTAGTTGAACAAATAGATCGTAGAAATGACTTAGTTATAGATAAATACTGTTAACACATCACCTAATAATTGGTTCAAATGGATTGGCAGAGCTTTTGTAAGCATACTCAAAAACAGAGAGAAGGTAAGACCGCGGCCGAATAATTCATAATATTTTTAAGATCATAAGTAACAAAAACCTTTTTTCCCTTAAGTTTTATGCATAATTGAAATATCACATAAATTGAATTGGCGAAGTTCTATCCTTTAAATAAACTAATAAATGCTAATCATAAATAAGATTGTGTTTCAGACAATTAATGATTCTTGCAAAAGGCCTAAGAAGAAGGACAAAAAAATCTACATGTAAAGTATAGATACATATTACCTCCGTCTTAATTTATGCGGCTCCGTTCGAATTTCAAGAGTCAAATATATTAATTTTGATGATGTTTGAACATAGAATCTTTAAGCTTTTTGACATTAAATTTATATTAATTAAAAAATTACGTAAAAAATATTATAAGTTACAATAATTTACAATTCAAAATATTAAAAATACATATAAAAAATTACGATAAAAAATTTATTTGACTCTTAAAGTCGAACGATGACACATAAAATGAGGGGGATAGAATATTTAGCTTGTTTGGATTGTTGTTACATGTCGTTTCATAATGTATCATATTGTATTGTACTATATATCATATTGTATTGTTTGATAAATACAATATTTGAATAGATTGTACCGTTTGTCGTTATTTCATGATGTCACGCACCAATATTACTAAGAAAAAATAGGATACGACGAAGTAGAATCATTATATAAAAAAGTAGGATAAATGATAAAATATATTTATTTAATAACAACGAAGGGCAAAATAAGAGGGAAAAAATAAGGTAATGACATAACCACACCAAATTCATCATCACATAAAGTGACACTTTTCATCATTACGTAATGACGGGTTTAACGATACAATACAATAAAATAAAAATTAAAACAAATATTAAATTTAAAATAACAATATGATACAATACAACAGGTAACACCCTTCAAACAAGCTGTAAACTAGAAAAGAGAAAAGCAAAAGAGGACACATACTAAGAGCCCGTTTGGACATAAGAAATTTTTCCTTTCTTTCCAAAGTATTTTTATTTTTTTTCGAAATTAGCGTTTGTTCATAAAATTTTCAATTTTCACTTGAAGAAGCATCTTCAAAATTTTTGAAAATGTGAAATACTCCAAAAAGCTATTTTTCAAAATTTTCACTCAAATCACTTACAAAACTTCAAAAACAACCCAAAATTCTATTCATGTCGAAACACTACTCTAAATTTCAAATACCATTTTCACTTGAAAAAAAATTTCACCCTGTTCTGAAATTTTACAATTCTTATGTCCAAACGCCCACTAAGAGCCCGTTGGGACATAAGAAATTTTTCACTTTTTTTCGAAATAAGCGTTTAGTCATAAAATTTTAAATTTTCACTTGAAAATGCATTTTGGAATTTTTCGAAAATTTGAAAAACTCCAAAAAGCTGTTTTTCAAAATTTCACTTAGATTACTCACAAAACTTCAAAAATAACCCAAAATTATATTCATATCCAAACGCATAAGCATCGCCTCTCGATCCAATCCATCTTCCCCGGCCTCCCCAACACACTCTTGATACGAAAGCTCCCGCCATAGAGAAGAGATCGAAAGTCTGGGTCCCCTTGATCACCCTCCCTTGAACCTGAACTGGTCGAGAGAGATGAACACGCACCACATTTTTTCGAATCGAAACCAACTCTCATTTTTTAATTTTTTTTCAAATTTTACAATTCTTATATCCAAACGCCCACTAACACAATGTTGATAAGAGGAAAGCGAGAGAGATATTTCATAAGATTCTTAAGATAGAAAAAATATCTAGCTAAGCCATCCACGCTGGCAATCTGGTGGGCCAATTTAGAATCAGATATGCACTTTTTCTCACGCCTTTTCTCCTTTATTTATTCCATATTTTCCACCGCCCCATACCCCACCCCCTCTTTCACCCACCCCACACTCTCCGTCTTCTTCTCGCCGGTGAAATTCACCTGGAAATCCTCTCTTTCTCTGATCCAATCCTCTACTGAAATCACGGCAGATTTCATTAACTTGAGTATTTTTTAAAAAAAAATTGTAATAAAAAAGAAAAAAATTGTAAGAAGTTCTATGGGCGAAGAAGTGAAAATCACCGGCGGTGATGCTTTCGCCGGGGACGATAACCGTGTTCTCGAGTGGGAAGACGGACTTCCGAGTCTCGACGATCTAACGCCGTTATCTCAGGCGTTAATCCCACCGGAACTCGCGTCGGCGTTCAAAATATCGCCGGAGCCGGCGAAGACGATGACCGACGTCAATCGTGCTTCGGAGAACACGTTCTCGTCTCTCCGAGGCAGTGGACCGTTGCAACAATTACACATTCTGTCCTCACCGGAAACGGATCCGACGGAAAACGGATCGGATCCGAGGAAGACCCGAAGGATTGACCCGGAGATGTTAGACGCGGATTCAGCATTACTGAGGAATGAGAATTGTGGAGGAGGAGATGATAGTAATAATAATTCAGCGTCTAAGACGCTGAACAAGCGGCCGCGACTCGTGTGGACGCCGCAGCTGCACAAGAGATTCGTGGACGTGGTGGCTCATTTAGGGATAAAAAATGCGGTGCCAAAGACGATTATGCAGTTAATGAACGTGGAAGGATTAACGCGGGAAAATGTTGCAAGCCATTTGCAGAAGTATAGGTTGTACTTGAAGAGAATGCAAGGGCTGTCAAATGAGGGGCCCACTTCTTCCGATCATTTATTCGCGTCCACACCCGTGCCACAGAGTCTGCAGCAGTCCGGTGGTAATGGCCATAACAGTAATGGTCATAATAGTAATGGTCATAATGGTAATGGTCATGCGCAGATGCCAATGCCTATGCCAATGCCAATGATGTATCCCCCACAAATGGTGCCAATGCCTATGATGGGAATTTCAGGACATGGACATGGACATGGGTTTCATCATCAGTATAATATGGGGGCACAACAACGAGACTGGTCTGGAAATAAATTTGGTTCTTATCATCATGTTGCTCCTAGTGAAAAATAGCTATAGTAGACAAGAAAAAAGAGGTAATTCTTGGTTTATAAAACTTGCAACTCTACTGTTTGTGAACTTTTATTGTGTATGCTAATAGATAATTGCTTGTACAGGGTTGGTTACTGGATTGGTCCATCAGGAAGATTCTCACTTGGTGGATTGCAAACTAGGAATTCCAGTTAGTATCATTTAGGCTTTTTTTACTTGTTTAGATTTGGTAGATTTATAGGGACAAAAATTTCATAAATTGCTCTAAATTTCATAAATTGCTCTAAATTTCTTAGAGCATATTGGCCTAAGATGAGTTTAAATGGAGTAACATGGTCAGTGAGGATTCATACGGCCAACCCCATCTTATTTGGGAATAAGGCAAACTAGTAGTAGTTGCTCTAAATTTCTTAGAGCCATGTCATTTTTGGTTGTAGCTTCTTATTCTGCAAGGAGCTTAATACATAATTAGAGAACAAGATAGACTTGTTGTTTCGATCACACTTTTCTTGAAAGATAGTACAATAATTTCGGATTCTCTTTTTCCTTTTCTATTAGTAACTATTGTAGTGCATCTTTTGGTGTGCTTATGGATTTATTATACAAAATTGAGGGCAAAACCAGGATTTTCCTAGAAGTAGGTGTATACGCTATAGGAGTGACTTCTTACTCTTCATCTTTTTTACCACTTGCTTTTTTGGTTGATTGCAGATTTTATTTTTGGGTCCCAAAAACTATGACAAAAAAGAAAACTAGTTCTAAGAATTTGCGGGCCATTATAGCATTTTATCTAGCTGTTAGTGTTGGGTGAAATATTATGAGTTCTGGAAGTGGATTTTTGCTGAAATACCTATTTTAATTTCTATAGCTGCTGAAAACTTCTTTTGTCCTCCTCTTGAAATTGATGCAAACTAAGAGTGATGGTCAACTAAGAAAATATAATGCATTTTCAGCGCCACAACCACCACTTCAATGGAGGAAATCAACCCGTTCTAATTTTGTAATAAGCTAGTAAGAAGGGTAGCATGGTGTACAAAGCATCCCGCGCTCACGCAGGATCCGGGGAAGGGAAGGGCCGCACCCCCAGGGGTGTGATGTAGACATCCTACCCCAATGCAAGAGTTAGTGGCTGTTTCCACTGCTCGAACCCATGACCTGTAGGTCACACGGAGGCAACTTTACCGTTGCTCAAAGGCTCCCCTTCTGTAATAAGCTAGTGTAAAGCAAAGAAATCTCTTAATTTTATCCTCCAACATATTTTAGCAGTAACTATCATAACACCTTGAGTGAAATCATTTTCTTGCGATCATATTTATTTTTGCATTCTAGAAATATTTCTGCTGTATCTATTGTGATGATCTACCACAATAGACTCAATAATGTATTAGGAACGTTGTCAGCTTCTCTAACATGGTTATATGAAGCTTTATCCTTCTTCGCCCAGTTTAAAGCCATATTTACTTTCTATAACAGAATACTTGATTGTACCATATGTAATTGGCCGACTTCATATCTCCTAAATTATTGTGCTTTCTTCAAGTTGAGTAACAATTAAAAACATTTCATTTGGTTGCGTTTTCTCTGAGGTGGCTTTAGGTTTCCCAAAACACCTAGATAATCTACTACCCTGTTTCCCTTGTAATAATGAACATGATATGAAATTCTTTGGGAGGACCCAGTAACTCAATGTCTTATTTGCCCTTACTAAATTAATCAATTTTTGTGGGGCATATATATTTTTTAACCATCTATTTTATGAGTGAAATCATATGGTATTAAATTTTGAGAAGCTTTGATGAATATCTTTTGTGCACCACTTGGTTCACAATTTCACTAGACCTCAAGTAACTTCTCAGGTAACGTTGCTCGTGCTTGAAGCCTTCTATTTATATGTGTGCCCTTTTCCCCGTTTCGATATATATATATGTATATGTCTATGTGAATGTGTCTTGTACTTTTCCTTTCTTTAAGCTAGTTAAAAGAAGCAACAGTGGGTAGGTAAAGTTCTGCTGATTATTGTAAGATGCTGCATTGCACCTTCTTCAGTACTTTCTCTTATTTTTTCTCGTCCTTCAAAGTGTTAAATGGGATATCTTTTATATGCAACTTCTATTGCTTTGAAACTCCGCCTATGTGAGCTTTGCAAAGCATAGCCGGTCCCAAGCCCGGATAAAGGAGGAGGGTTGCTGGGCAACATTAAACTAATGTAACTAGGAAGAATCTCTGAGTACTCTAGATGACTCCAGCTAAACCAGATGTTATTCGTCTTCCTGCTTTAGTCGAAACTTTCATGTGGGTGCAATGAATCATAGCTCATGGAACTAATGGGGAATTTGAAATGATTTTGATAAATTGTGGAGTTTGAAACTTTTTTGTAAACTAACGACTTTTGATGGTGGCTGATTAGAAAATGAGTGGAAGTTGATATCCTTTCTTCTCGTTCTTGTAGGTCATTCTAGATTGATGCAGGCATCAATGTTGTCCACACTATGCCTCCCCCAATTCCATGGGAGATGGTTTTTCTTTAATTTTCTTTAACTTTATTAACTACTTGATTCTGTTTGTTTTGCCTGAATATCATGATGTTCCTTTACTATCTAATAAATGTATCGTGGTTCGGTTTCCGCTTGTTTATTGATGAACATTAAATGTATTGCTTTGGTTAATAATTGAACAGCCCAAGTTTCTTTCAGATTAAACTTAGTTGGCTTTCCTAATTGTGTTTCTGGTGCTGTAGTTTCTCTTTCTTCTTACAACTCATCTTTCTCCTTGTATCTGCTATGCGTCACTATGAGTGCATGTATTAGCAACTCTCCTGTTAGGTGGGAGAGGCAACGAATTTCATGCTTTTTAGCGCTGAAAGCACCAGTCACCACCTTCGTATAGCACAGGTTTTTAGACAATTTCAGAAAACATCTTTGTGCAGGTATAAAAGACTACTGCTCCAGGTGCACACTCAAAGAGTGGTACTAAAGAAATTCTTTTAATTCTCTTTGCGAAATATACTGTCCCTATGTTTCTTGTTCTTGTCAGATGGTAACTGGCTCACTCAGGTGTTCTTTATCTTCTGATTATTTGGTAGCAGATCCTGTATGGATAGTTGCTTATTTTTTATTGTCGGAAACATAGCTTTGCTTATCATGTGTACTGTGTACGATGAAGTATAATGTCTACAATTTGTGCTTGCTCTGCTATTCTGTGGATGTGCCAATCTTCGTACATAGATTATGAACTAGTATAATAGAATCCTGTGTCCATTTGTTTTCTTGATTACTTCCATTTGCCTTGTTCTTATGCTCTGGATGGACAGAAACCGTATTTTTGAACTTGACTGTAGGTATGGAATCATCTCCATACTGTGAAGTTCATCGAGCAATGGACTATAGGAAATCGCGAGTCACAACTGTACTCCAAAGAAGTCAAAAGAGCAACGTGGTTTGTTTCATCCGTCAATTACAGAGGGTTTTTGCAATTTAATCTCATTCTATCTTTGCTGGATAGATATTGCTCCTGCACAAGGATCAAAAGTCTCACATTCTTGTAACTTATTTCGAATCAGTGGTTTAACTGACTTACTACTTATTGGTTCACCGTGTGATTTTCTTGGTGTCCTCTTCTACTTAGTATTGAGTCATTTAACTTACTGGGGAGAAATGAAAATTTATTGATTTTAACTTATTTTCCACAATACTCCAGAGAATGGATAAACTAGTCCTATTGCAACAAAAGAAATATATATTCTGTTTATACCAGGGAAGTTTCTAGTTAGAATCACGTGGTTGCACTTGCATAGATGAATATCTATTCAAAACGCAGGTTTGCCGTTTGCCTTCACCCTGCAAACTCGTTATGTCTGCCAATGGTAAAAGCTTTACCCTCACGTTTTTTTTTTTTTTAGGGGGGGGGGGGGGGGGGGGTACTACTGATACATATTTCTTAAATCCCAGGCTACTGATACATTTTATTTACAAGGCTTTTGACTCTGAAGCTCAATGCAGCTCAAAGTAGTAGCCAATAATCCGAAAGAAACTTTAAATTCTGATTTCAGACCATACAACCCCCTCTTCAGTCACATGTTCCTTTGCCCTGAGCACTCACCTTAGCTGTGTGCTCTCCCCGTCTTGAACTAGCACACACCTTAGTTCTGGGCTAGTTCTTTGCCTCTAGAACTTTCGTCCTCTTAATGTGGCTGCTACCATCAACACAATCTGCTTCAACTTTTCCTCTTTAACTATTGCCCTGTGTAAGCTATTCAGTTGATATGTGTGACAAAGCTTTGCGTAATAATGAAAGGACAGAAATCTGGTTAAGACTCGGATTTGAAATCTCATTTTATAGGGGATATCTCATGCAGGTTTCCTGGTTTACCAAATTTGCCGAGCTTTGTAACTTGGTTTGATTTAAACCACGCATGTCCATTGGCAAATATATCCGACATTCAGCTCCTCTTACCATCTAAAAACTCATGCAACGTCTACCCAACTACAGCCAGGAAACTTTGTCAGCTTCTTCTTCTTGATCACCCTTTTCACCTTTGCAACATTTGCCCACTTACTTGCATCAGCATATAAACTTGATAGCAACACACTACTTCCAGCACTCTCAGGTTCAAGTTTAGCCAGTTGTTTAGCTGCAATCTCTGCTAAATCCATATTTCCATGCTGCCTACATGCTCCTAAAAATGCTCCCCAAACAAATAAATCAGGTTCAATTGGCATGCTTTGAATCAAATTGTAGGCCTCATCAAGTTTCCCTGCTCTTCCTAAAAGATCCACCATACATGCGAAATGCTCCAATCTTGGCTTAATCGCGTATTTATCCTGCATCATTTTGAACAAACTTTCTCCAAATTGAACCATTCGAGCATGACTGCAAGCAGTGAGAGCTGCTGTGAAAGTCAAGTGATCTGGTTTCCTTTCTTCCTCTCTTACCATTTGATTGAATAACTCAATTGCTTCACTGCAATACCCATGATTCGCATAGCCAAAAATCATTGAATTCCACGTCACGCTATTTCTTTCAGATGTCTTGGAAAACAATTCCTTTGCTTCAGATATAAATCCACATTTTGCATACATATCTATGAGAGCACTTTTCACATATACATCTTTCTCAATCCCTGTCACCACTGTATAACCATGTATCTCCTTACCAAGCATCAAGTCGGCAACAGTTGCACAAGCAGGCAATATACTACTGATTGTAGCTGAAGTTGGGCACAACCCAACATCCAACATTCGTTTAAACATACCAAAAGCTTCCTTGTTATGAAAATTCTGCACAAGCCCAGAAATAATACTAGTCCAAGAAACTACATCTTGCTCAAGACCATCATCATGCATCAGTTCAATAACTTTACAAACCATAACCTGATCATCTTCTTGTGAAAACCCCGCGATCAGAGTGTTGTATGTCACCACATTAGGCTTCATTCCTTGAACTTTCATCTGCTCAACTAATACCAACGCGTCATTGACAATCCCATATTGAAGATAACCCGAAACCAAAGCATTCATTGCCACCAAATCTTTATCCACCATACCATAAAACACCCTTTTCGCCTTCTCAACTTTACCACACTTTGAATACATATCTATCAATGCACTAACTACATATGAGTCAAATTCAAACTCATTCTTCAGAATCACACCGTGTAATATCTCCCCTGTCCGAAAATCACCGAAACGTCCACAGGCTTTGAGAACACTGGGAAGAACAAACTTATTAGGCTTCATTCCTTCCCTTTGCATCTCAGAGAAAACACTCATTGCTTCCTCATAAAACCCATGTCGAGCATAGGCTCCAATGAGAACAATCCAACGGCGAATATTTGATTGGGGAATTTTGTCGAACAGTTTACGTGCATGGGATAACTGTTTACATTCTGCATAAAAAGCAATAAGCTTGGAGGCAAAATGGGTTTTTTGAGCCAATCCATTGATAACCAAATGTGCATGTAATGTTTTGCCTGATTGGAGGGCGCCATTTTGAGCGTAGGCTTCGAGGAGTTTCGTGTATACGTCGGATGTGCCATTGAAGGAATGATAAACAATGGAGTTCGTAGAGATCCTGGTCGCTTTGGCTCCAATGACCATTTTAGTTAGCTTTGAATAACCTTAGCTAGAAGTCCCTGTGTCAAACTAACTGCTTTTGAGAGGGAAAAAAAAATACTCATAGTGCCGATCCTTTTAAAACAGAGGGATTTTTTTTATTTCTCACCCTATATTCGGTACCCACATTGGGGCCCGACTAATCCGGATTCGCGCCGGGAAGTCCCACATTAGGGGGTAAAACGCTCCCTGACAAAGGCGACTCCATGCCCAGGGGCTTGAACTCGAGACCTCTGGTTAAGGATGAAGGAGTACTTACCACTCAGCCACAACCCTTGTTGAACTCGAGACCTCTGGTTAAGGATGAAGCAGTACTTACCACTCCACCATAACCCTTGTTGGTAAAACAGAGGGATTACTACTTAATAGACTTTTTAAACCCAAATGGTCCCTTATTTCATATTTTTTTGGGTTTAATATGTACTATACAGTCTATACTATATAAAAAGGACTGAGATTTAACTCAACCTATATGTGTAGATGTTTGTCTGTTCTTTATTGTGTTTTCCACATACAAACTTTTATGTGAAATTGAAGGGATTATGTTACAACTTGCTACTTCAAACACCTTGACCTGATTAATATTGACTACACATAATTTTGGACAGATAACCATGTGTTTATTTACACACTGATATTTTATCAATCCATATAGCAAGATTACATAATAAATGGAGGTGAGAATTCATATGAATTAACTACAGTTAAGTTATAAATACTTATCGATTTGATATAAACATAATAAGTTTCTCCCGACAGCCCAAGTCAAAGTGGAAAACCTCTCAAACGGGGAATGATTTGACATAAAATGATTTTAAGATCTCCCGCATTTCACCTTTGCTACAACATAGCAAGACAAGCAAAATTAGCCAACCAAATTTATTACCAAGTTATAACAATACATAGCTACCTCGTGAAATACCCAGAAACTAATCTTGGTTACTGTACCAACCCAAGCTTCAAAGACAAATATTACGACTCAAATAACGTCAATTTAGACGTCTTACATCAAAATGGTTTTCTACGTGACCAATTTAGCCTCAATCAGATCATCTCCACTTGTGCAAAGTTGGGTCTTTTCACTGTTGGGATTCAAACCCATTGTCAGATTATCAAAATGGGTTTCGATTCAAATGTGTTTATCAACACTGCTGTTGTTGATATGTATGGAAAATGTGGTGTTATAAAACTAGCACAGAAACTGTTCGACGAAATGCCTGAGAGAAACGTGGTGACATGGAATGCTTTGATTTCTGGTTATTTGGACACCCATTACCCTGAAAATGCTATTGCAATGTTTCTTGAAATGCTAAGAGAGGGTGTTAGTCCAACCCCTTCTAGTGTTTCAGCTGTTTTGGTTGGTTGTACTCAGTTAGAAGCATGTGAACTTGGGGCTCAGTTGCATGCTTTGATTTGGAAAGCTGGTTTTGCTTTGAATCTTGTAGTAGGTACTGTTTTGATTGATATGTATTCGAAGTGTCTCGATCTTGAGACTTCGAGGAGAGTTTTCAATCAAATGCCTGAAAGGAATGTTATTACTTGGACCTCCATGATTACTGGTTATGCCCAAGAGCAGTGCCCTTTCCAGGCTATGACTTTGTTCAAGGAAATGTTGAAGTTGGGAATTAGACCAAATTATGTTACGTACACTAGTTTGTTGAGCTCATTTTCTTGCCCAGATTACTTGGTTCATTGTGAGCAAGTCCACTGTCATGTAATTCAGCAAGGTTTTAACACTAACCACTACTTGGTGGTAACACTGTTATCTGTTTACTCAGAGTGTAGTTGTAGCTTAGGAGATTTTCAAAAGTTGTGCTCTGACATTATGAAATGGGATGAAATCTCTTGGAATGCCGTCATTGCTGGTTTCTCTAATTTAGGAATCGGTGGAGAAGCCTTCACATGCTTTGCTAGAATGAGGCGGGCGGGCTTTACTGTTGACCATTACACTTTTGCAAGCATCTTGAAAGCTATTGGGAGCATTTCGGGCCTAGAGGAGGGAATGCAGACCCATTGTCTAGCTCTGAAAACAGGATATACTTTTGAAGTTTTCATACAAAACGGGCTTCTTTCCATGTATACAAGATGTGGTAGACTTGAAGAAGCGGAGAGAATATTCTCATCAATGGAGGAAAGAGACCTCATATCGTGGAACTCGCTTCTTACAGGCTGTGCTCATCATGGTTATGGTAGGGATGTGATGGTTATGTTTGAAGAAATGAGGAGATGTGGTATTAAACCAGATCTAACCACATTCCTCGCTGTACTTTCAGCATGTAGACATGCTGGCCTGCTCGACGAAGGGATTAAATATTTTGATTTGATGAACAATGACAATTCTCTACCACCGCCAAAGCTAGAGCATTATGCTTGCATAGTTGACCTCTATGGCCGCGCTGGTCATTTACATGAAGCAGAGGCCTTTATTAACAATATGCCAATAGAGCCAGGACCTTCGGTTTTTAAAAGCCTACTAAGTGCTTGCCAACTTCATGGTAATAAGGAACTTGCCGTGATTTCTGCCAAGAAGCTTGTTGAACTTTGCCCTAACGATCCTGCAACGTACATATTGCTAGCAAATGTGCTAGCATCGGAAGGGAATTGGAATGATGCAGAGGGACAGCGCAAGCTTATGTTGGATAGAGGTTTGAGTAAGAAACCTGGTTATAGCTGGCTATGATTCACAATGGGTGGTATCCTTAGTAATGGACATCGTTCTAACCCCTGTTCCAAACAAAAGCCTAGTATTTAAGTGGAGAAGGGTAAAGAGCGGGGTCCATTATCCATCGAGTTCATCGCACGCCATTGGCTCTCAGGGATTTCTCGATTATCCTAACTAATTGACATAACATGATACAATGACAAGTGAATTCCTTGTTTTCAACAATTGTAGGGTACTAAACTGGAACCAATCTGTACATACTGAATTCTCTTGATTTCTGTAGGCACAAACTGATTGGGTTGACAATGAGAGAAAAGGGTGGATTTTTCATTCCCTTGTATCTATCTACCTCTTCACTAACGGAAAAGGGTCAAAACTGCCCTTAGACTATTGGAGTTGTACAATAATACCCTCCGTCCACCTATTTTGCAAAAATTACCCTCACCGTTATCTTTTCGGCTCAAGACTGCCCTTACGACTAACAACCCTATTAAGTAAAAAAAATAATAATTAATTTCCACGTGTCATCGTCCCATTGGACTAACTTAAAACTCACCTAAGCAAAAATACTTTTTCCTAGTCTATCTTTCTTCCTCTCCCTCTTCCGTTTCTTTCTCCTCTTTCTTTTAAAAAATATTCCAACATCTAGAACTCTCATACACTCATTTTTTCCCTAAGCAAACAAAACTCTCTCTTATAGTTAATCACCTTCTTCTTCCTATTTCTTTCTCTATTAGATGTACACATCAATACTCCTATTCTTTTCCATCATAGAAATACTATTCATTATCAATTTTTCTTACTACACTTTACTGCTTCATACAATAAGCTCAATCAAGTGTTTATCACAATCACATTCTCCAATAAGTCGTATTCTCTCATATTCTCAGGCATAGGATTAATATTTCTCTTGATTTAACCGTCTCTTTTTTAAAATTGGCGGTGTTGATATAACCTGAAGAGCATCCTCGTACAATAGCTTAATTTATGGACATGATCGGATGTTCAGACTATGGTGAGCCAATGTAGAAGAAAAAGGTCGAGGTCCGAGCAGAGACCAAATAAAACTCTGGTATAATCGAAATTGGATGCGGAGTTGTCAGGAAATATACAACGAAAAATATTGCAAATGCTCAATGACCATTACCATTGACACTCTGTTAGTGTTTCATATATTCGGGTGAAAGTTGTATGACGTAAAGTATTGGTGACTAAAAATTTTGGTTGTCTGAAATAAAACTTTAATGGTTTTTGTAGTGATTATTCAAATAGAGTGCAAGGTCAAAAAAAGGATGAGAAGAAGAAGAAGAATATGAACGGACACACGCTAGAGGGGGGCGGGTGTGGAGGAGGGGAAAGAGATTTTTTTCAGACGGGGGTATTATTGTACCAACTCCAATAGTCTAGGGGCAGGTTTGAACATTTTCCGTTATTTTAATTTAGGTAATTTAAGTTAGTCCAATGGGACGATGACACGTGGAAATTAATAATTTTTTTTTTACTTAACAGGGCTGTTAGTCGTAAGGGTAGTCTTGAGCCGAAAAGATAACGGTGAGGGTATTTTTTTGCAAAATAGGTGGACGGAGGGTATTATTGTATCAACTCCAATAGTCTAGGGGCAGTTTTGGCCCTTTTCCGCTTCATTAATGGGGTCTTTGATCACTTTATGTTTTCCCTTAGAGGGTAAATTGTGCTTTAGGTTAAACAATCTAATTGAGATGGTCCCTGTCCCATTCACTTTTCAAGTTGCTCCCACAAAACAAAAAAAGGAGAAAAATCCTTTACCCTCGTATCGGGTCTACCGGAAATAGACTCTATACCCTCATAAGGTAGGGTAAGGTTTATGTACACGCTATCCTTTGCAGACCCCACTTGTGGGAATTCACTGGATTTGTTGTTGTTGTTAATCCGCTCATATTTGACCTGACCCACTCGTTTGCCACCCCTACTCGTATTCAATAGTACTATAGAGAAATAACTCCGCACCTCGACTTATCTTCTCACTCAACCTTTTTTGTTTTTTAGTGTAATAGTATATTCAAGGCGAAATCCCTTTGTGTTGTTATGTAATTCTAATCTCTAATATTGAAGGTAAGTTGAAGTTAGTTTTGCTTCATGCAAAGATGCTCTGTCAAAGGTGGAGTAAGGAATTGTCCGCGTGTTTCACTAATTCACGAAAATTCATATAATTGAACATTAGATAATATACAACCTCGTGAACATTACAACCGGTCTCGTGAAAAATGACAATAATAGACGTATGGTGATGGAAACATGTGAGCATTCCATTTCTCAAATGTCCGTTACATATAACTGTCAATCCAAAAATATGAGCAGCTCTCCTTTGTAGCCTTTCAAAACTGACCCCATTTTTTCCGCTATAAACTATCATTCACAATTCTCCCATTCCCCTTAGTTTTTCTTGTTCTTTTCTCAAACATTTCTAAACTCTTCATTTCTAGTACTAGTATTACAACAAAGAATTTACAACACATCATTGTCTGATAATGGAAATTAGTAAAATAGCCACCACTAAATATGAATATTGATGAGGATAATAGCAATAGCAATAGCAACAGAGAGATATTCAAAAATTGTATGGAAGATAGTTCTTATCATTGCCCAATTCCTGTGTTATCTCCACAAAGATGAAATTTCTAAGTTGGATAACAACAATGGTCAAGGCCAACATGTTCAAGGAAATGCAACTTTACAGATAGGTGGCAGTGAACATCCTACATTAGGGACATTCACAGATCCTTCAACAGTTTTTGTCTTGTTTCAATCCCAATGTTCACTTGTCAACCCAGGGTATTAAGGCTTATTCTTAAGCTGCAGTAATGTGTGTGTGTGTGTGTCCGTTTTTTGCTTTGACATCCAGTATTTGAAACGCACTCGCTATTATGGCCACTTTTGGCAGCATTTATTGTTACTACATTGTATTTGTAAAATAAATTCTGGAAATATAAATGAATATAAACAGTAATGAATATAAACAGAAATGACATAAACCAATTCGAGCCCACTGAATTCACAGTGTTTCCTTAAGGAATTTAATCCCCTCCTAGTACCCAAGGTTATGGATTATTTCCTCCCAGGATAGAACGAATTACACACTGGTGTAGTGGTACTTCAAACCCCAGTGTTTCAGCGAACACAAAGTTCGGTAGCAAATCACACTTACTTTTTGCTTTGTTTTGATGCTAAAAGTATGCAGAAGAAGGAGAGGAAACTCAGAAAATTGTAGTTAAAATTCTGAGCAGAATAGTGTTGTATTTATAGCCAAAGTTGGGTCTCTTCAGAATGGCTGTTTATGCAAAACGCCCACAACATAAATGCCATTACATAAATGGCCATTTACTCAATAATAAAGAGGGAAAATAAAGAGGGAAAATTGAAGAGGGTAGTTACTTTTCTGTTACCAAAACAGAAAAACGGATTGGATTTAATATTAATATTTAATATTAATATTTTGTTATTAAAACAAATATTTAATAACATTTCTGTTAATATTTTACTATTAACAAATAAATTTGGTCCAAAAAGTTAATCAATCAATCGATCATTAACTTTAAGAGCTAGAAGAAGAGCAATTGCTTATATACCCATAAAAAACCTCTTCCTCTTCCAATATGGGACAATGCCCATTTGCCAAGGGAGGGGGAACTTAAAATTTCACTCAAAAATTTCATTTCCCTCCATTTCCCATTCACCCTCTTTTAAGTATTTAATATATTAATTAAATACCTTAAAAACCCAACATTTATATCTAGAAGGCTACTTTCAAAATTGACTTGTGGTTTGATACTAGTTTTGACTTTCAAATTTCAGAGGCCTCTTTCAAACTTTGGACTAGGGCGTTCATGGTTCGGTTTGGGTCTGTTTTTTCCTAAAAAGAAACCAGACCAAGTAAGTCGGTTTTTCAAATATTGGAACCAAACCAATTAAGTCCGTTTTTTATCGATTCGGTGTTTGTCGAATTTTCGGTTATTTATCGGGATTTTTCTTAAATATGAGACATACACTACCAAACGCATATTCCGGCGACTACATTTTCAACGTAACACTATCAAATTAATTGCTATTTGAGAAATCTATCATTTACCAAGATATATAGATGATAATTGAATCAAAAAGTGATGAATAATTTAAGTACTCAATTAAAAATTGATTATTTTTAACATGAAATAAATTCTTATATTTAGCAAAAGAAAACTACCAATCAAAGTAGAATATTAATGTAAAGGCAAAAAATTAGATTATTATAATAGCAAAGAACTAGACTAAAAATACAAATGACTAATATGAACTATAAAATTTTAGAAATTTTATATAAAAATGTATACACACACACACACACACACACACACACACACACACATATATATATATATATATATAT